>NC_080580.1:49399456-49702486 GCF_029962835.1 Magnolia sinica
GGCTTTTTTGCCCCAAGCCTATAGCCAAACTTATGTGCAAGCTTACAAATGAGTCGGCCAAATGGGAGCGATTCGGTCATCCTGTTCGAACGAGCGATAAGATAATCTGACGCAAGATGTACGTCAGCACACATAACTTCTCTCCTTGCCCCACCTGATACAGAACATCTACCATCAGGTGCGTACACTCGCTGTGATTGCTCCACCTTGGATATACATTGAATGTACATATGTGGTGAAACAAGCGGAAGTCGTCTGTCATTTTGGTAGTTAGAAGACTTCTATTAGGCTACCATTCGACCAGACGACCACACAGGAGCCGGGTGCGACGATTCCTCTCGCGCAAACTGCTCAAATTCTTCTCACAGGCATGCACCTCACCAAGTGGCACATTCAAGAGTCGGGATATGCGAGGGAGAACATAATAAGTCAATATCATATATTGAGGATGCAATGCAGTATGCAAATCCTGACGAGTCCATGAATACCGCCAGTCATATCTAAGCCACACAAATGCAAAAACATAGCAACGTAAAATGCCATATGTCACGGATATAATGCAATATGCGATACGAATGAAATGACCAAGCTGGAGGATGAATTTGGGATGATAGTACGTAGTGTCACAAGTTACGGGGTCCATCATAAAGGACTTTTATCTAAACCAGTCCCATACCTAAATTTGGATAGTCAGACTCAATGTGGTAGACTCCTAATATATGGTTAGTTGCACGCCCCAATCGAAATCCTAACCATTATGAAGGTACACATAATAAATAGTTGCGCACCACTAGCCCGAGTGGATAGTGAATGAATGAATGAATGAGTATGCAACTCCTACTGAATAAGTCCACATATCAGTATAGTACATCTCTGCAATCATCTCTGGGGGGTCTAGTACACTATACACATGATCGTCGCCCACTAGACGCGCAACCATGCAAGTGGAAGAGACTTCACTATCCTCCTGGCTAGTAGTTAGCCAATATCTACCCAACATGTCTATAGTGGACCTATTTATGAGCTGGTGAAACTCAGCCTAGCTATGCCCCCTACCCTCGGGCGGGTAACCACACAACCCCTTCCAACTGACTATGATAAAGTGGGAGGCATGGCCTACTGGTATTTGACACTCGGGCGCTCATGTATCCACTCGGTCTAGACGCTAGAGGTTTAGGGACTTTTACCTAGGAACATCTATGGCACCCCATGTAGAAAAAAAATTTCGGTGTCCAATCTGGCCATTCACGATATGCCTGCAGAGGCCACGACCCTGATGTCACTAAGGCATACAATAGTTATATCATAAAATGTAAGATGCATAAGTCACACAGTCTAATCATGCATCAATCCTACGCATATTGTGCACTCATGTGGGACAACTCTGCTTATCAGGGAATACCATAAACTACCTGCCCTATGACATATGCAACGGTCAATCCCTGTCTGTTGTCAAATTTGTGGTGCCAAAATCACTGTTATATATTACTTGCATAAGTGAAGCTCTCTCAAGGATCAACATTCATAAACAAGCTAAGCTCACAACAAGCAAAGCTCACAAGTACAAGGATCAATCTTGAATGCAAGAACTGCTCACAAGACAAGACTCAAGCTGCAAGACTTCAAGAAGAGTACAAGGCAGTTTGTAAAGAACTCAAGACTTCAAGACTCATACTTCAAGGTCACTAGTTCCTAATGTTTCAATGTCCTTTCTTCATGGTTGAGGTTTGACTGACCTTAGGTTGACCTTAGAAGTAGGTCACTTTGGATACATAAATCGAATGTTTATTTTACATAAGTTTAGTCTGTTCTTCGACTAGTCTTAAAGTTGCTTCGACCAGTCTAAGAAATTCCTCGATCAGTCGTGAGTTTGTTACAAATTTCGGATAAAATCTGTTAGGCTTCGACTAATCCAGCAATCTGTTCGACCAGTCGAAGGAACAGTGTCGACTGCATCTTTGACCAGTCGAAACACTTCGACTCA
The DNA here is from genome assembly GCF_029962835.1 of Magnolia sinica. Classification (NCBI taxonomy): domain Eukaryota; kingdom Viridiplantae; phylum Streptophyta; class Magnoliopsida; order Magnoliales; family Magnoliaceae; genus Magnolia; species Magnolia sinica. Next base: position 49,401,441 of record NC_080580.1, read on the forward strand.
AAATTCAGCGATGTTTTTCAGGTTCTTCGACCAGTCGAAGGTGACCTATGACCAGTCGAAGAACAGTCAAAGCTTATCGCGCCTGATTTTCAAATATCTGTTATTGCTTCGACTAGTCGAAGAGCTCCCTAGACCAGTCGAAGACGCGATCTGCTCACCTATAAATAGTGCACGAATCTCAGAAGAAATTATCGAATTAATTAATCCATTCAAGCCAATCTTCGTCGAACTTTTGAGAGATAATTCTGTGCTCCATCTAAGCTAAGTGTGCTTATTTAATATTCTCTTTCCTTAGCTTTATTTAATTGCTTTTGTTTCTGCTATTCCAATCTAATTTGATAAGAGGAATTGTTATTCCCTTTCTTTGGAATCAAAATCAATTAAGGCAAGCCCTAATTGGTTTAATTTAAAATCAATTAGAATTAGAACCATTGTAATTGAGTACTGGACATTGAACTTGGACATTCAATCATCTACTCTGATTTGGTTCTACCGGGGTGCTACAACGAAGGAGATAATCAGGTATTTTACATTTAATTGTAAATTTCTTTCTGTTTTGGTTTCTTTCAAGATTTGCCAGAAAAATCTTGTTGTATTGGTTATCTGAGGAGAGCCAGGAAAACTCAGAAGTGGGGTTTTTTAATTGTGTAAGCCCACAGACAAAGACACAATTGTAAAGGTTTTGGGTGAACTTGGAAAAACCTATTTTGTTAGTGAACGCTAATATCCCCTATGTGAGGATATTAGGAGTGGAGTAGCATTCTGTGTGGCTGTTGTTTAACAGTTGGTGAACACACAGGTGAACCACTATAATCCCTTGTGTTGTGGTTGAATGATTTATACTTCTGATCTTTAATTATTCTTTTATGGGATGTATGTATGGTGGTGAATGTTGTAATCATTTAATTCAAGCATTGTGAGAATTTTGTAATAGTTTAGAATTTATTTTCTCCTATTCCTTTATCAGCTTGATATTCAATTTCCTTTAAAAGTTGTTCCAGCAAGGTTGCCCTGCCATTTTTATGGTGTATGGCTGTCCTTAGAACAATACATTTGTGATTATAATTTATTTTAATTCAGTTTGTATTTATTTCTATATTCCTCTTCGGTTTGAGATTTGATACAAAGATCTTTCTAGAAATAAGGTTGTCCTACCATAAACTCTGGTTTTTGGTGTAAGGTTGTCCTTAGAACAACATTTGTATCAACCTCTTAAGATCTGAATTTTGAGGTTATTTTACTTTCTTGCATTGTGATTTATTTTGGCTATCGTATTCTTTTTAATTCCGCTGTTATAAGTTTTATTTGGCATTGTCCTATTCACCCCTCCCCCTCTAGGTCATATAGCTAGGCCTTTTCAAGTAGTATCAGAGCCTAATAGCTCTTTTTTATTCTTGGATTTAATTCCTGAGCTAACGATTTAAGCTATTTAAGATGTCAAATTTTGATAGCCTTTCAGTCACTAGGCCTCCACCCTTTGATGGCTCCAACTATGCCTATTGGAAAGCCAGAATGAGGATCTTCCTCAAATCAATGGATGAGAGTGTGTGGCAAGCCACAACAACTGAATGGAAACCTCCTATCATGGAAGTTACTGGGGTTGATGGTTCAAAATCTATGAAAGTCACACCATATTACGAATGGACCACTCTTCAGAAAAGTGAGAGTAGTGCAAATGCTAAAGCACTAAATGCAATTACTTGCGCACTATCACCGGATGAGTTCAAAAGAATCATTTCCAGTGATACTGCAAAGTAAGCTTGGGATATATTTGAAATGACACACGAGGGTACTACAATTGTCAAAAAATCTAAAGTCCAACTCCTCACAACCAGATTTGAAGAAATTCATATGGAGGAAAATGAAATGTTTATGGACTTTTACACTAGATTAAATGACATTGTAAACTCAATGTGGGGTCTTGGCGATAAAATTTCAGAAAGTAAAGTGTGTGCAAAAATATTACGCTCACTTCCTGAACAGTTCAATTCTAAAGTAACCGCGATCCAGGAACTTCATGATACGGATAATATGAGGGTAGAAGAACTAGTTGGTTCTCTACAAACCTACGAGTTAAACTTTAAAGCTCCTAAAGGTAAATCTATCACACTAAAATCTTCTAAATGTAATTCAGAAGAAAATTCTGATTCAGAAGATGATATGGCTTTTTAGCTAAGAAATTTTACAAGATTTTCAAAAGCAAGAAAATGGTTGATTTTCAAAAATCAAATGATAAAAAGAAGTTTAGATCCAAATCTCGAAAATCTTTGAAAGATAGTCAATGTTACAACTGTCAAGAATATGGGCACTTAGCAAATAGATGTCCTAAAAGGGACAAACCCAAGAAGAAGGGTATGTTGGCTACATGGGATGAATCATCTGATTCTGAAGGTTCTTCTGAATTAGAAGATTCTGAAACTGAGTCGGGCAATGAGGTTAAAGCTCTTATGACTCTAGCCAAATTCACATTTTCAGATAATGACTCAACAAGTGAAGAAAATCTGAGTAGTGAATGTGGAAATGAAGATGATCTTCAAGACGCTTACAATGCCCTATATAAGGAAAGTTGTAAAATTGTTGTCAAACTTAAACTTCAAAAAGAAAGGTTTTCTAAACTCAAAAAATGTTTTGAATCACTTGTCTTAGAAAAATCACAAATTTCAGATTGTTTTGAAAAATCAAAATGCGATTTGGAATTCAAAAACTCCCTAATTATTGATTTAAAATCTGAAATTGAGAAACTTAAAACTGAAGTATCTTCTCTTCTGAGTCTAAAGGACACATGGAAATATGCCCAAGGTGTTCCAAAGTTAGAAAAACTGTTATCCGGATCAAGAAAATGTGGCGATCGATCCGGGTTGGGCTATGATAAAAATCTACCTCCTAAACAAAAGTATACTCCTCCTATGTTTGTTAAAGGAGAGTCCTCAAACTCAAAAGGGAAAAGTACTTATCAAGATTTTTCTAGAAATTCAAAAACTTTTCAAAAACCTAGAAGCAGCCATGTCAACTTTAATCAGAAACGAAATCCACTAGTTGAAAAGATAGTTGATTTACTCAAGGAGCTCTTAAAATCTAACTCTATAGGTCATTCCTACAAATATACACAAAAGAAGACCAACTATGTTCCTAAACCCAAAACAGTTATGAAATGGGTTCCTAAAGTTACCTGCTTGGTTGCTCACACTACTTTCAAAGCAACAAGTCATTCAAAGTGGTACCTAGACAGTAGATGCTCCAAGCATATGACAGGTGACAAAGCTTTATTCACGGATCTGAAAGATATGACTGATGGTTCAGTCACATTTGGTGATGGTAGCAACTGCAAGATTATAGGCCAAGGTACGGTTCAACTTTTTAATCTTCCTGTGTTTAAAAATGTTTTATATGTTGAAGGCTTAAAACATAACTTGCTTAGTATATCTCAAATATGTGATAATAACCATGATGTTTGGTTTTCTAATCAAAGCTGTGAGATACTAAACAATAAGGGTTCTGCAATATTAACTGGACGTAGAACGTTTGAAAATTGCTATATTATTAGCGAATCCAGCTCATCTAATCAAACATGTTACAAGGTCCATACAGACAAAACTGATTTATGGCACAAACGTCTTGGACATGTACATTATCGAAATTTATATAGATTGAGCAAACGAGAACTTGTAAGAGGTTTACCCAAACTTCAGAAATTAGATAAAATATATGGTGAGTGTTAGATAGGCAAACAAACAAAGAACTCACACAAAAAGGTGAATTCAAATACCACATCAAGACCACTCGAACTTCTCCACATGGATCTGATAGGACTTACCAGAACAGAAAGTCGTGGTGGGAAAAAGTATATCCTGGTAATAGTTGATGACTTTACCAGATTCACTTGGGTAGTCTTCTTAAGGGATAAATTTGAAACCTTTGAAGCAGTAAGAAAAGTTTTCAAAAGGATTCAAACTGAAAAATCTTCTCAAATCAGTAAAATTCATAGTGATCATGGATCTGAAATTGAGAATAGCAATTTTAAGAAGTTCTGTACCGACCAAGGAATATTACATGAATTCTCTGCTCCCAAAACTCCACAACAAAATGGAATTGTAGAAAGAAAGAATAGGGTGCTTCAAGAAATGGCTAATGTCATGTTGAATAGCATGAAGCTCTCTAAAAATCTTTGGGCTGAAGCAGTCAACACAGCTTGCTATATTATTAACCGAGTCTACACTAGCAAAGATAATAATAAAACGGCTTACGAATTGTGGTTCAAAAAAAGCCTACTGTTAAATACTTTCGAGTTTTTGGCAACAAGTGCTATATTTTACGTGATCGTGAAAATTTGGGAAAATTCGATACGAAGAGTGATGAAGGTATTTTTCTAGGATATTCCTTAAACAGTCGAGCTTATAGGGCTCTGAACAAAAAGACTGGTGTGATTCAAGAATCTATTAATGTTGTCATTGATGATCAGTTAAACACGCCAATTTCTAATTCAGATAATGATGAAGTACTAATCATTAATAAACCCGATACTTCATCGAATCAGACTGATTTTGAGTTGAGGACTGTTAAAATCATCCAACCACACAAATTCTTGGAAACCCTCTCATCGATGTTCACACCCGTAGACAACTTGAGGATATATGTAATTATGTATGTTTTACATCCCAAATAGAATCATCTAACGTAAAAGAAGCTCTTGCTGATGAGAACTGGATTGTTGCAATGCAAGAAGAACTCAACCAATTCGTAAGAAATGATGTTTTGTATCTCGTACCAAGACCTAAAGATAAACACATCATTGGAACAAAATGGATTTTCAAAAATAAGTCTGACGAGTGTGGAAATATAATTAAAAACAAGGCTAAACTACTGGTACAAGGTTATACTCAAATTGAAGGGATTGATTTCGATGAAACTTTTACACTAGTAGCACGTCTTGAATCTATCAGACTATTTATATCCATTGCATGTTTTAGAAAGATAAAGATCTATCAGATGGATATGAAAAGTACTTTTCTAAATGGCGATTTACATGAAGAAGTCTATGTTGAACAGCCAATGGGTTTTGAAGATTCTAAAAATACTGATTATGTATATCGGCTTAAAAAGGCACTTTATGGATTAAAACAAGCACCTAGGGCATGGTATGAGAAACTAACGAAATTTCTTTTAAGTCATAATTTTCAAATGGGATCTGTTGATAAAACTCTGTTTGTTAAAAAACATAATGATCATATCTTAATGGTGCAGATTTATGTTGATGATATCATTTATGGATTAACTTGTACTGACTTGACTATTGAGTTTGCAGATTTGATGAAATCACAGTTCGAAATGAGCATGGTTGGGGAATTGACGTATTTCCTTGGATTGCAAGTATAGCAACAACCTGAAGGAATATTCATTTCTCAATCTACGTATGCTTTGAATCTAATCAAGAGATTTGGATTTGAGAATGGCAAGAATTTCGATACTCCTATGAGTACTACCCTGAAACTCTCAAAAGACTCTAATGGTAAAAATGTTTACTCAAAACTTTATCGGAGTATGATTGGTAGTTTGTTATATTTAACTGCTAGTAGACCTGATATTTCTCTAAGTGTTGGTATTTGCGTAAGATATCAATCTGATCCAAAAGAATCTCACTTGATTGTCAGCGAATTATTAGATATGTCGCAAATCGTAAATCTCGGTCTCTGGTATCCTCATGAGACCAGTGTCCAATTAGTTGGGTATGGTCTGGTAATCTAGATGATAGAAAATCAACCAGTGGTGGTTGTTTTTACATTAGAAATTGTCTAGTTTCCTGGTTTAGTAAGAAATAAAATTCTATATCACTTTCAACAGCTGAAGCTGAGTATATCGCAGCTGGTAATGCATGTACACAGCTTGTTTGGATGCAACGAATGTTAAGTGATTATGGAATTAAACAGGATTCTATGTTATTACATTGTGATAATTCCAATGCGATAAATATTTCAAAAAATCCTATTCAGCATTCTCGTACTAAGCACATTGACATTAGATTTCATTATATAAGGGAATTAGTAGAAGAAAAAGTTATATCTCTAGAATATATTCCTACCGAAGATCAACGAGCTGACATTTTCACAAAACCTCTCGATAAAAGCAGGTTCAAAAAGATGAAATTTGATCTTGACATGTGCATTTTAAAATGATTATTTATGCCTACTTGTATTATAGTGTATATATTTGCTAGATTGAATTCCAATTTTGTATAATTTGCAAGAAATATGAATTTTTGGACATTCTTCGACCAGTCGTGAGTATACTTGACTAGTCGACCTTCGAGCGGTCGTAGATATCCACGACCAGTCGTAGAACTCGGGAATCTCTTAAAATTTGGAGATTTTTGCTTTCTTCCTCATTCCATTTTTTTCTCTCTAAGGAGCTGAGCTTCGACTTGTCGAACCCATCTTTCATGTTCTTCAAGGTTAGTGTTCCAAATCACATTTTTCTTGCAGATTTGTGTCTAGATTGTTTACTTTTCAAGCTTTAAGCTTTGTATTTTAGATTTCATTGAGAGTTAGGGTTTGGATTTTGAAAAATCTGTTTTGTGTAAACCCACTTCTTAATCCTTTGCAACTTCCTATTTCCTTGATATCCTTGTTGCATATGGCTTCTAGAGGTAGAAAAACTACTTCCCGTGGTCCTTCTTCTTCCTCCAGATCGACCATTATCTCTAAGCATCATCTTCTTGTTCCCAATGATGATCCATCTTATGTTAGGGACATTAGATTACGTAATGTTATTATTGAACATCCTTTTGATGTTAATCATATTGCACCTTTTGACATCCTTCCTATGCTTGAAGCTGTAGGTTGGGTTAATTTATTATATTGGGGTGGGCCTGCATACCGGTCCATTGCCCAATCCATGTTTACATGTATTAGTGCTTTCTCACAGGATAATTTAACTTTTAAAATATCTACTAGAGAAGAGCCTTTTGACATTGATCGTCATTTAATTTCAGCCCTTATGGACATTCCTGTGAATGATGAGGGTATTCCTATCCATAACTTAACTGATAAACCCTCAATGTCTGAAAAACGCATGCTCACTAGAGATTTGTGCAACATAGATGTTCAATGGACGCAAAAAGGGAATGCGCTTCCCGCAAGGTATTTGTTACCCAAGTACAGAATTCTTCACAAAATCTTTGTGTCTAATCTGTATCCTCGTTCGGATAATAAAACTGACTTGACTTCATTTATGGTTCGTGTTATCCATGCTATTTCCAATGGTACTCAGATTTGTTTACCATCCTTAATCTGTCATTTCATTCTTCAGTTTAGACTCCATCCTGGTCATAGTGACATTCCTTTTGCCTTTTAATGACTGTATTGGCTACACATATGTTAGTCGATATGCCGGTTGATGAGGCACCTATCCATCATCTGATTTTCAACAATTCTAATATCAATAAGATGAAGCTAGATCTACTTCCTGAACAAGGTGGTGGTGGTGGTGGTGGTCATGGAGAAGCTGGTGATGACATTAATATGGATGACATTTTTGAGGAACTAGATTCTGACTCAACACATGATCCAGATTTTGAACCATCTGATGTTGATGCTTGTCTTAGTGCATTAGAGGATAAGGTTGAGAATATAAATGTAAAGATGGAAAACATGTCTGTTGCTCATGATTTACAATTCAATTACATGCGCAAATATCTTAGGCGATTGAACAAAGGCATGCACCAACTTGATCCCTCTATTCCTGCTCCGTCATCTGGTTCTGGTTCTGACTAGTTTATATGAGACTTCTGGTCTGTAATAACTTTATAACTTAGCACTTGGTTGATTGATTTTGAGTTGGATACTATCTATGTTTTATGCTGGACATTTATTCTATGTGAAGCTATGCTGAGTATCTCTATCACTGTTTTACTATACTCTCATAACTCCTCATGTTTATTCTCATATATCCCTTTATTTAGTTCTCCTTTATTGTTGTTTCCTTTGTCATATTGTGACAAAACGAGGGAGAATGGTTTGTTCTTAACGATGCGATTGTGAGAGGAGTAGCATTGGTTACGTTACTCAGGGGGAGTATGTTTGAACTAGTTGAATGAAACTGGTTAAATGTTAAATGTTGAATATTGAATATTGATTTGCAGGTAAGTCAGTTGATATGACCTGGTTCATAACTCTTTAACCAGTTGTTTTACTTTATGTTTATCTTGGTTATGTGTTTTGTCACTAATTTGACAAAGGGGGAGATTGTAAGTGCTATAGTTTATATCCCTGTCTGTTGTCAAATTTGTGGTGCCAAAATCACTGTTATATATTACTTGCATAAGTGAAGCTCTCTCGAGGATCAACATTCATAAACAAGCTAAGCTCACAACAAGCAAACCTCACAAGTACAAGGATCAATCTTGAATGCAAGAACTGCTCACAAGACAAGACTCGAGCTGCAAGACTTTAAGAAGAGTATAAGGCAGTTTGTAAAGAATTCAAGACTTCAAGACTCATACTTCAAGGTCACTAGTTCCTAATGTTTCAATGTCCTTTCTTCATGGTTGAGGTTTGACTGACCTTAGGTTGACCTTAGAAGTAGGTCACTTTGGATACATAAATCGAATATTTATTTTACATAAGTTTGGTCTGTTCTTCGACTAGTCCTAGGCCTTCTTCAACTAGTCCTAGAGTTGCTTCGACCAGTCTAAGAAATTCCTCGATCAGTCGTGAGTTTGTTACAAATTTCGGATAAAATCTGTTAGGCTTCGACTAGTCCAGGAATCTGTTCGACCAGTCGAAGGAACAGTGTCGACAGCATCTTCGACCAGTTGAAACACTTCGACTCAAAATCCAGCGATGTTTTTCAGGTTCTTCGACCAGTCGAAGGAGACCTTCGACCAGTCGAAGGAGACCTTCGACCACTTGTAGAACGGTCAAAGCTTATCGCACCTAATTTTTCAAATATCTGTTATTGCTTCGACTAGTTGAAGAGCTCCCTAGACCAGTCGAAGACGCAATCTGCTCACCTATAAATAGTGCACGAATCTCAGAAGAAATTATCGAATTAATTAATCCATTCAAGCCAATCTTCGTCGAACTTCTGAGAGATAATTCTGTCCTCCATCTAAGCTAAGTGTACTTATTTAATATTCTCTTTCCTTAGCTTTATTTAATTGATTTTGTTTCTGCTATTCCAATCTAATTTGATAAGAGGAATTGTTACTCCCTTTCTTTGGAATCAAAATCAATTAAGGCAAGTCCTATTTGGTTTAATTTAAAATCTATTAGAATTAGAACCATTGTAATTGAGTACTGGACATTGAACTTGGACATTCAATCATCTACTCTGATTTCGTTTTACCGGGCTGCTACAATGAAGGAGATAATCAAGTATTTTACATTTAATTGTAAATTCCTTTCTGTTTTGGTTTCTTTCAAGATTTGCCAAAAAAATCTTGTTGTATTGGTTATCGGAGGAGAGCCAGGAAAACTCAAAAGTGGGGTTTTTTAATTCTGTAAGCCCACATACAAAGACACAATTGTATAGGTTTTGGGTGAACCTAGAAATACCTATTTTGTTAGTGAACGCTAATATCCCCTGTGTGAGGATATTAGGAGTGGAGTAGCATTCTGTGTGGCTGTTGTTTAACAGTTGGTGAACACACAGGCGAACCACTATAATCCCTTGTGTTGTGGTTGAATGATTTATACTTCTGATCTTTAATTATTCTTTTGTGCGATGTATGTATGGTGTTGAATGTTGTAATCATTTAATTCAAGCATTGTGAGAATTTTGTAATAGTTTAGAATTTATTTTCTCCTATTCCTTTATCAACTTGATATTCAATTTCCTTTAAAAGTTGTTCCAGCAAGGTTGCCCTACCATTTTTATGGTGTATGGCTGTCCTTAGAATAATACATTTGTGATTACAATTTATTTTAATTCAGTTTGTATTTATTTCTGTATTCCTCTTCGTTTTGAGATTTGATACAAAGATCTTTCTAGAAATAAGGTTGTCCTACCATAAACTCTGGTTTTTGGTGTAAGGTTGTCCTTAGAACAACATTTGTATCAACCTCTCAAGATCTGAATTTTGAGGTTATTTTACTTTCTTGCATTGTGATTTATTTTGGCTATCATATTCTTTTTAATTCCGCTATTATAAATTTTATTTGGCATTGTCCTATTCACCCCCCCTCTAGGTCATATAGCTAGGCCTTTTCAGGGATAAGTTCATAATCAGTACTTGAGTTTCAAACTAATCTTGAAGAGATGACCACGTCTAACATGATGAATTGATAGTATTCGTATGGGAAGTAAGTTGACTTTCACTTAGCATAGTAAAAAAAACCTAATATACAAATTATGCTTCAATTTAATAGACAAAGAACTTATTTGATTGGTTGCTTATGTGATTGGGTCCTAGGTTTTCAAATTTTCACTTTCGTATCTTATTTATACCCATTCATACTTGAGTGCACAAAAGATTATTTTCTAAAGAAGATTTCTAACATTAAGCATGAGATTTATTTTACTCATACTTTGCTCAGGACTAGCAAAATGCTGGTTGGGAATTGTATTAAGGGTCAAGTATTGCATATTAGACCCCACTTATATCTTGGTTTTACGAACATAATACTGCTTAATGTTCTATTTTACTCATGTTTGTGTTACAAGGTGAATTTGAGAGCTTGGATTGGAAAAGGTGCTAAAAGCATGGATTTGACGCTTAAAGATCACCAAGGAAAAGAATTGTAACGCCCTAAAAATCGGGGGTCGAGCAGGAGCCCAACTCTCGAGTTTCAACAAATCACTTATGTAACATAGATAATGATGATTAAATGTTGCGTATATTAGTACATTAAACATGAGTAGGATTATACCAAAACAGCATATCATACTCCAGAGATAGTTAAATTATGCAAGCGGAAGACTGTGATAGATGTATAAAGCATATAAGTATGGTGAGTCCCCAGAGTATGAACATGATACCAGGTTAAATATATATACATGTATACTCCCAAAATAGATAAAATGAATATACATGTGTGTCCCAAAATACATAATAACACATGTAATGGCCTCTAGTCATCATCCCTGTAAACCTCGTCGATCAGAACATGGTCTACATAGATCCGCCTGATAGCTACATATAGGAGAACTCCTCATAATCATAAAATTCTAGCTCCACTTTATAAGCATCACCATCATCTGTGACTACAATAGGGTCTGGTTGGTGTTTAAAGCATCGTCTCAGAACGTTGGAGTAAGTGATCAACTCAATGGAGCTATAAAGCAAAGGTTAACATGTTATCAATTCAGTCAAACAGTAATGATAAAACAATACAACACTCATGTCCTAAAATACTCTTGTTAATGCAAGGATGATATGCGATAATGATTTATTCCCTCGCCCGCACTCCCTCTGGGACATCATCTCATGATCGCGGCATGCAACACTCCCGCTATGCTCAACTCCAACGCCAAAGGCACATGCAATGCGGTGCATGTGCATGATTAGTCAAGTTCTTAATTAGGTATATTCATACAACAGGATTGGGAAGCTAAGGTACCTCCCTTTTTTATCATTTACCCAAACAATGATCCATCTAGGGTCGTCAATCCTAGTTAATCACATATGATAGGCAAGTTCTAGGTCGCTACGGAGAGGCTTGTCACCGTCAACGTAGGCCTAGTTATACTCGAGGTCACTACAGAAAGGCTCATCACCTTAGCTTAGGCCTAGTGTATACTTAAGGTCACTCCACCAACGCCCTACCAACTTATAGTCTATTTTCGAAGGCTCGTCACAGACCCGACTGGGGATCACAACCAGGCTGCGCCAGTGTAGGCTGACAACTCGAATACAGTGTCCTATACACCACCATATTCAGCTCATGAGTTTGGGTTGCTCACTGGTCACTACGGGGAGGCTCATCGCCCTAGCGTAGGTCGACAGCTCAACCACGGTGTCCCATACACCACCATGCCTGGCTCATAAGTCTTAGTGGATCGAGGTACCAAGGTTAAATGGGCTTTTCACTTGTAAGTTTGGTGCCTTAGGTTCAAGCAGTAGTGTCCATACATGGTGAACATACATTAGGCCAACCGGGTTACTTGACAAGATCGACTGGTATGAGTATATGTTGAATTAATCGACATGGAGCGCATATGCACTCCTCGTGGCCTAGGCACTGTCGATAACCACCGTATGACTCGGATTCCTCGAACGTATACGTCGTGGCTAAAACAGTTCGGCCACCGATCGTAAACCATTACCGATTGCCTAGACCAGAAAGTAGTCCCAATCATATTCAAAGATAACATGTGAATACACGTGAGAATCATATGAGCATTTAACAAACATTTCAAAAATAAATCCCATTCGAGCATTTTAACAAACACATTGAACATGTAATCATCTATGTATTTTATCTATAAATCACGTAGCAATAATTTAGATTACATGTAGGAGACTATAGGTATTGATAAGGTAATTAAGAATCCTATCTCAACACCCTCATTAAATACAATTCAACTAGCAATTTCTCTTTCAGACATTTTAGCAAACACTTAGACTACACATTTCAACACACATGAACTAAAATAGTTATCACATATATTATGGCAAATCCTTTCACAAAGGAGTTGTCATATGTACAACAAACATGTATTCTAGCTTAATAGTCATAGCAAGCAAGAATCATAATTTCAAGTTCATTCAAACATTTCAACAAACACCTAAAATGCATTATATAACCATATAGTTCACACACATGTATAGTTTATTGAATACATCGTACCTAAGATCATATAGCAGCAATCAAGTCAAACATAAATCATTGCTGACATTGAAAGCCTTGAAATCCATAACCTAAACGTTTATAGTCCGCACCTTTCGCCGGTAAACCCACACCGAGCTCAGTTTGAACACTACGTCTTTGTCTATGGACAATGGCTACCTGAATCACGAAATAGGTTAGCTATTTCATCGATTCATCTACTTGGATACCTAAAACAGATTAGGGTTAGGATTTCTTACCCAAAAATAGAGTTGAAATCAATGGTGTAGCGATGTGGAAGGGTGAATCGAGGCGTGGAGTAGCAAAATAGAAGGACGACATCAAACCTTAAGGATCTCCCCTCGATCTCCACTCTTTTCTCTCATTCTCTCTCTTCTCTCTCCTAGGGTTTAGAGCAAATTCGTATATGAGAGAGAAGGGGTGGGTTAAGGTCCTTTTATAGGCCCAGAACTAACGCAAATGGCCCTAGGGCCATGGTATACTTAGGTTATAGCCAAAAGGCATCTGTTTTGGGCCAACGGAGCTCATTTGGGGGTCCATTACCTGCACATGGTCAGGAGCATGTTCCCTGACAATGGATCTAGCCAGGTTAGGATTTCGTTCCGATCGGATCAGTGGATAGACCGTGGAGGACCCGTTTCGGTTCAACGGCTATTAACACTTGATCAGGGCCACAAGTACACTGACATGTGTTGGAAATTTTTCTTAATCCGAGGGTGTAGTTGGGTCAGAATCTGATGGTCTGAAACCTTAAATTTGGCTTATAAGCGAACGACTCAAATCACTTAAGTTTTAGTTCATTTCCTAAAGGTATTCGCGTTTCTCACACACTTCGCTCCTAGCCCAAGTTGTGCGGTTCAGAATATTATTTAGACTTGATTTCCAAGATTATTGTCAAGCCTATTAAGGCGGTCATAACCGTATAGTTTTGCGGTCATCGAACTTTCGACGCGCGGTCTAAGTCCGATACGGAGTTTTAATGTGCTCCCGAGAGCAACTGGGTTTTGAGATTGCTCCTAGATTTTTAAGTAATGTTGAGTTAGTGATTTTAAAGGTTTTGGGTTTGTATAGAAAGTGGTCCAAGCTAATTCTACTGATTATTTAGTTTAGTACTTAACTCAATTATGCCTTAATTACGACAGAATATGGTCCTAGGGCAGTTATACACCCCTTTTTAGCACTTTTAGTTAATATATTATTTTAATTATTTTTTTAGTTATTCGTCATTGAGTTAACTTTGTCTATACCAAATTTTATTAGATTCCGTGTTGTAGAAAAATTCTAAAAAATTCTAGAAGCAGTAGTTGTCCAAACTAATGATTTTCAGATAGTTGTCACAATAACTTATATGTAACTATATTAAAAATTTTATTATATTTTTCACTTATTTTTATATAAAACGAGACTTATCAAGCTTCAATATTGCTTTGGAATCACCTAAATTGGAGTTATAACGAGGGAGATATGACTTTTCGAAGTTGGATGAAAAATTGTAGAAGATGGGCAGAAAACGGGCCGCCTGACCCGCTACGGCCCGGCCGGCCCGCTGGACGGCGAGGCCATCGCTGACTTGCTGTCCTGTCTAGGGGTGGTTTTGCCATTCGATATTTGAAACAAGTTTATCTTTCAATCTAGAATGAGTTACGTGACTTGCAATATATGATTTTGGGGGTAGAAGAAGCTGCTCTATCCAAATAACATATTTATTTCATAATATTACAAAAGGTTAATGGTCAAAAACCCATTTTATTTATTTATTTACTATTTATAGTAAAATTTAGTTTAAGTATTGTTCTTCATCACTTAAACTTTAGAATTTGTGTCTAATATGAAAGTACTTAGAAAATTTTAAAGAATAAGGTGGTGAAAGGTGAGATTTTGAAAGAAATGGATTAAAAAGGGATTTTTAGACTTTGGGATTGAGTTCTGAGAAGTTAATAAGGTGTCAAGATCAACCTATTACCTAAGGACGCCTAACTCCAAGTTGGTAAAAATTCAAGATGTTACAAGAATGGATCTTAGGAGACAAAGATTGAAGATTTCAAGGTCCTAAGCTTCAAGGAAACCAAGTGGAGAATGAACGAAGCTGAAAGAACAAGTGCAAAATAAACATTGACTGTGTCATTGAATACCGTTCGATGACATCAAGGAAACATTCGATGACTTCGAACACGGGTCAATGACATTGAATTTATAAAGGAAAATTGAGTTAGTTGCTGGACAAATTGAAGACGTTTTTTTATGACTCAAGAACTTGTTCGATCACTTGAAGCTTTGTTCAATGACATAGAAGACCTGCTCAATGACATCGAATTCTCTATGGAATTTTAGCAAAACTCACTGGGTATATTGGGTACCATTTTCGATTACTCGAAGCACTCCTCGATGACATCGAAGATCTGCTCGATGACATCGAAGATCTCCTCGATGACATCGAATTTATTGAAGAAATTGGAATAACTCTTGGGTCTATTTTGGACACATCATCGATTCCTCGAACAATGTTCGATAACATCGATCCCCTCTTCGATGACATCAAAGGAAGGTTCGATGACATGGAAGGTTACAGAGTCCGAATGAAGCTACAAAAGCACAAAAAAAGAACTTATTAAAGACACATTTGATGACATCGAAGCCTGATCCGTGTCATCGAATGAATCATGCAAAGTTGCGTAGAGTTACGTGGAGTGCGTAAATTTGAGGCAGTTTCGAGATTTTTCAAAAGAGTTGCGAAAGGAGGTGTTGCACAACTATAAATAGGAGTCACCAGGGCATCCCTGGCCATCTATTAATCTATCTAATCATTCTAGGGTTTAGAGGTATGAAACACAAGGGCGGAGAGCCATCACCAAGCATTTTTCTTCTTTCTTCCTTAGTTTTGCATGCTTTCTTTTCGAGTTTTAGATCTAATCATGTCTATGGTTGGTTAAACCTCTTAGCTAGGGCTAAGAGGTGAAGCTAGTAGCGTGATGGGATATTTTTTATTGCTTTGATTCATGTTTATGTTGAACTCTTTTTTATTCTAGTTTGATTCTTAAGAAATACTTTCAGTTTTTTATGGTTTGTTGTGACTCAAATTATAATAGATCTGTGATAGCTTTGAGTATGTTCTTTTCATGTATTGATATTGTGAAATTAGAAAATCTTGTTGTTCACCATCATCCCTTCGGCATGGTTGGATGATGTAATCCCTTCTAATCTTCATGATTCTCTTCTATTTGGTTATGAGATTAGTATATCCTATTGTGAGTCATTGTCTCCTAGGCATGGTTTTGTGATGGAATCACTTCCAATTCTCACAACTCTCATCCATTGAGAATTAGGTTAAAGGAAGTTCAGATTTGGTTTTACTGAGATATCTTCTAACTGGATAAAATGAGACTCTAATTCCAGTTGTGTCCTTGAATCAAGCATAGATTTCCCTGATCTCTACAAGTGGATCCTTGGAAACCCTAGTTCCCACCTTTTAATTTCTTAAGTTTTAGTTAAATAATTCATAATTATTCTCTCTACACTTTCAGATTTCGGTTTACATCTTCTTCTAGTTCTACTTCTAGTTGTTTCTAGAATACTCACGAGATTAGTCCCTATGGATTTGACCTCGGTCTCACCAAATTGTTATTGCATTGCGACCCTACACTTGGAGTTGTGAACAAGTTTTTGGCGCCGTTGCTAGGGACTAATGGTTGCATTTTTCTGAACTTGACTAGTTTTGGAATTAGGTTAAGATTAGGATTTTTCTACTTTCTATTTTTAGGTTAGGTTTTTTTTTCTAAATTATTTTAGAAACTAACTTAGCTTTCTATTTCTAGTTTTAGAAACTTTCCTTTTCTGTTTTTAAAAACTACTTTCTAATTCTAGGATAAAAACTTTCCTAATTGGATTTTAGAAACTAACACTTTGCCTTTTTAGAAACTTTATATTTTCTGTTTTTAGGAACTTTCCTTTTTCGTGTTTAGAAACTAGGTTACTTTCCTTATTTCCTTTTTAGAAAATAATTCGCTTTCCTTTTTTCTTTTGCTGGATCCTAACATAGAACCTTCTAATTTGGTAACTTCTTTCTAATTCTCTCTTTCTAATTCTAGATTTTTATTTCCCTTCTTTCTTTTAGGTTTAGGTTAGAATCTGAATTGAGGGTTAAGAGTGTTTCATACCTAAGTAGGTCCGTGACAATACTTGACATCTTTTGAGTGAAGGAGGATTGGTTAAGGGCTTTTCTATACATTATAGGATTAGACACCACTCAAGATCCTCATAGTTAATTGAGGTTATGGCTGCAAATCAACCTGTAAATCAACTAGTGAATTAGTCGCAACCTCGAGTTGGGGAAGTCCAGGATGAGAATGAGGTGCATTGAGCACCCCCGCCTTATACTTTACAAGATTACTTACAACCAGCGGTGGTGAGCACTGTAAGTGCTATGGTTCCTAGCTCCTATAATTGTCAAATTTTGTAGTACCAAAACCTCTCTTGGAATCTGTCTTTTGTAGCTCATCTACATAATGAAGTCTGTGCATCTCTTAAGAACATGATCTTTTGTTCAAGAACTTGAAAGGTAAGTGTACTAGTTCATGTTGATGTGTAATATCAATAGTGAATTCAAGCTTTCAAGATTCAAGAGTTCAAAGCTTCATACAAGTCAAGACAACGTTCCTAGACTTTGCTACTCAAGTTCGAGCTTCAATGTTGGTCGATTTCAAGCTTCAAGAGTCTCAAGTTCAAGCTTCATCCTATGACAAGATCTCAAGCTTCGCGAACTTCATAGAATGACTATCAACTGAAGAAAAAGAAGACTTAATGTTCATACAAGGTATAAATGACCCTAGATTGACCTTAGGGTAGGTCATTTTGATTACATAATTCAATTGACTCATTTTATAAGTGAATAGACTATTTCTCGACTAGTCCTAGACTCTGTTCAACTAGTCCTATCACTGGCTCAACCATTCTAAGAAATTTCATAACCAGTCCTAAGTTTTTTACAAATTTTCAGAATTTTTTGTTAAGCCTCGACCAGTCCTAGAGACTACTTAACTGGTCGTGTGAACAGTGCATGACTCATGCTTGACCAGTCCTGTGCCCATAACTCAAAGTCTAGCGACTATTTCAGGTTCCACATGACCAGTCGTGGAGGTCCCTCGACCGGTCGTGAAGGTCCTACGACCAATCATAGAATAACTTTATCTTATCGTGCTCAAAATTTTAAAAATTTGTTGGTCCTACGACCAGTCGTAGTGTCCACAGGACCAGTTGTGAATGTGATTTCTTCACTGATAAATAGAGCACGAATTTCAGAGTTTTTCATTCAATTCAAGCTAAATCAATATGTCACTCTAAGAGATAAGTTAGTCATTTTTTAAAGCTATTGTGCTCATTTAATATTCTCTTATTTTAGCTTTATTATATTTGATTTTGCATTCTATATTCCAATCATATTTGAAGAAGGGATTAAGATTGCCCTTTTCTTAGAATCAAAATCAAATAGATCTAGCCTAACTTGATTTAATCTAAAATCAATTTAGAACCTAGAACCATTTCATAAGTGAGTTTGGACATTGAACTTCTACGTTGAAATTCTACTCCAACTTAGTTCTTCTGGGCTGCATCTAAAGGAGAATATCCAGGTATTTTACATTATTGTAAATTTTTGTATTTTGGTTTTATTGAGATTGTGCCAGAAAAATCTCTCTGTTTGGTTTATCTAAGGTGATCCAGAAAACTCAGAGTGTGGGGCTTTCGAATTGTGTAAGCCCACTTGAAAGACACAATTGTGAGGGATTTAGGTGAACCTGGAAAAACCTATTTTTATAGTGAAGGCTAATATCCACTGTGTGAGGATATTAGGAGTGGAGTAGTTATGTGGCTGTTTTTCTAAACAGTTGGTGTACACACAAGTGAACCACTATAATTTCTGGTCCTGTGGTTTGAATATTTATTGCTTTTTGTGGATGATTGTAAATTCCCTTTTTGCATTGTGGAGAATGTTGTAATTTCTTTTATGCAATTGTGGAGAATGTTGTAATAGCTTAGATTTTCTTCCTTGCTATTTATCTCTTTATTCCTCTATATCAGTTTGAGTTTTTGATACACAAACTGTTCTAGTAAGGTTGTCCTGCCATAAACCCTTGGTTTTTATGGGGCAAGGTTGTCCTTAGAACAACGTTTGTATCAACCTCTCAATACTTGTTCTTTGGAGGTCTTTAAATTCAGCATTGTGGGATTGTCTATTGCTATCCGTATTTAATTTATTTAAATTTCGCTGTTATTTTTTAATTTGGTATAGTCCTATTCATCCCCCCTCTAGGGTATATAGCTCGGCCTTTTCAAGTGGTATCAAAGCCTAATAGCTCATTTTTGTTGTTATTTCTTTTTGGATTAATTTCTTGAGCTAAATGATCTGAGCTTTGTAAGATGTCAAATTTTGATACCTATCAGTCACTAGGCCTCCACCATTTAATGGCTCCAATTATGCCTATTGGAAAGTCACTAGGCCTCCCTTATTGAAAATCTTAAATCTGAGAATGAAAAATTAAAACTTGAAGTCTCTTCTCTTTTGAGTTTGAAAGGCACTTGGAGGTATGCCCAATGTGATCCTAAGTTAGAAAAACTTTATCTGGATCAATAAAATGTGGCGACCGATCTGGTTTGGGCTACGACAAAAATATTCCTCCCAAACATAAGAATACTCCTCTTAAGTTTGTGAAAGGAGAATCTTCAACTTCAAAAGGGAAAAGTTCTAATCAAAATTTTCCTAAAAATGCAAAAAATTTTCAATCCTTAAAACCTAAAAGCAACCATATCAACTATAAAAATCAAAACGTAATCCTTTAGCTAAGAAAATTGTTAATTTACTTAAGGAGATCTTAAAATCTAACTCAATGGGTCAGTCTTATATCAACTACAAGCACAAGAAGACCAACTATACTCCTAAACCCAAAACTGTAATGAAATGGGTTCCTAAGGTTGCTTGGTTGCCCACACTGCTTTCAAAGCTTCAAGCCATTCAAAGTGGTACCTAGACAGTGGATGCTCCAGGCACATGACTGGTGACAAATGTTTGTTCACTAATCTTAAAGACATGACTGATGGTTTAGTCACATTTATGATAGCAACTGCAAGATTATTGGCCAAGGTACGGTTTAACTTTCTAACCTCCCTTTATTTGAGAATGTTTTATATGTAGAAGGTTTAAAACATAACTTATTAAGAATTTCTCAAATGTGCGATAAAAATCATAGTGTAAAATTTTCTAACCTAGGGTGTGAAATTTTAAATAAAAACAGTTCTGTAATATTAACTCATCGCAAAACTTCTGAAAACTGCTATATTGTAAGTGATTCTAGCTCATCTAATTTATTGTGTTACATGGTCCATACCGATGAGACCGAATTATACCATAAACGCCTTGGACATGTATACTACCACAACTTATATAGATTGAGGAAAAGAGAGTTAGTAAGAGGCTTACCCAAAATATAGAAAATAGATAAAATATGTGGCGAATGGCAGATTGGCAAGCAAACTAGGAGCTTTCACAAAAAAGTGGACTCCAATGCCACATCTAAACCACTCGAACTCGTCCATATGGATATTATTGGACCAACTAGAATGGAGAGTCGAGGTGACAAAAAGTATATTCTAGTAATTGTTGATGACTTTACATATATACTTGGGTAGTCTTCTTAAGTGACAAATAAGAAACTCTCGATGAAGTTAAAAGGGTACTTAGACGTATCCAAAACTGAAAAAGAGATTTAAGTTTGTAAGATCCGTAGCGATCATGGATCAGAATTTGAAAATAGCAGTTTTGAGAAGTTTTACAGTGATCAAGGAATATCATATGAATTCTCTATGCCCAAGACACCACAACAAAATGGAATAGTAGAAAGAAAAAATAGAGTGCTTCAAGAAATGGCGAATGTAATGTTAAATAGTATGAAGCTCCCTAAAAATCTTTGAGCCAAAGCCGTAAATACTACGTGTTATATAATTAACCGTGTTTATATGAGAAAATCAAATAGTAAAATGGCTTATGAAAGGTGGTTTGATAAGAAGCCTACTATCAAATACTTTCGAGTTTTTGGCAGCAAGTGCTATATTTTACGTAACCGAGAAATTCTGAGAAAATTTGACACCAAAAGTGATGAAGGGGTATTTTTAAGGTATGCTTTGAATAGTCGAGCATATCGAGTTCTTAATAAGAGGACTGGTGTGATTCAAGAATCTATCAATGTGGTTATTGACGATCACCTGAATACACTTATCTCGAGTTTAGATAATGATAAAGTACTTCTAATTGATAAACCAGATTCTTCATCGAGTCAAAATAATTCTGAAATGAGAACTGTTAAAGACTATCCAACTAATCAAATTCTTGAAAACCCTCTCACTGGTATATGCACACATAGACAACTTGAAGATATACATAACTACGTGTGCTTTACATCTCAGATAGAGCTAGCTAACGTAAAAGAAGCTCTTACTGACGAAAACTGGATAGTTGCGATGCAAGAAGAGCTTAATCAATTTATTAGAAATGATGTTTGGTACTTAGTTCCTAGACCTAAAAATAAACACATTATTAGAACTAAATGGATTTTTAAAAATAAGTCTGATGAACTTGGGAATATAATTCAAAACAAGGCTAGACTGGTTGTACAAGGGTACACTCAAATTGAAGGTATCGATTATGATGAAACCTTTGCCCCAGTAGCTCGTCTTGAATTAATCAGACTATTTATATCCATTGCTTGCTTTAAAAATTTTTACATATATCAAATGATTGAAAGAGTGCTTTTTTAAATAGCAATTTGCATGAAGAAGTGTATGTTAAACAACCAATGGGTTTTCAAGACCCTAAGAATACTGATCATGTCTATTGCCTAAAAAAAACTCTCTACGGTTTAAAACAATCTCCCAGGTCATGGTATGAAAAATTGACTAAGTTTTTGCTAAGTCATAATTTTCTAATGGGAAGTGTTGATAAGTCTTTGTTTGTAAAGAAACATAATGATCACATTTTAATAGTGCAAATATATGTTGATGATATTATTTATGGATCTACCTATGCTAACATGATTGATGAGTTTACAGATCTTATGAAATCTAAGTTCGAAATGAGCATGGTTGGGGAATTGAATTATTTTCTAGGGTTACAAGTTAAATAGCAACATGCTGCTTTCTTTATTTCCTAAACCAAATATCTTTGAACTTAGTTAAAAAGTTTAGATTTGAGAATGGGAAGAATTTTGATACTCCTATGAGTACGACCTTAAAACTTTCAAAGGACTCTACAGATAAGAGAATTGATCCTAAATTATATCACAGTATGATAGGTAGTTTGCTGTATCTAACTGTAAGTCGTCCTGATATTGCATTTAGCATAGGGATTTGCACTAGATATCAATCTGACCCTAAAGAGTCAAATTTAATTGCTGTTAAGTAGATTATGCGATATGTCGCAAGTTCTGCTAATCTAGGTCTTTGGTATCCATATGATACTAATGTTCAATTAGCTGGTTACATTGATGCTGATTGGGTTGATAATGTTGATGATAGGAAATCAACCAGTGGTGGTTTCTATGTTGGGAACTGTTTAGTTTCTTGGCAAAGTAAGAAACAAAGTTCCGTATCACTCTCCACTACTGAGGCTGAATACATTGTAGTGGGTAATGCATGTACTCTTGTATGGATGAAAAGAGTGTTACGCAATTACGAAATTGCAAGGGATTCTATGGTTTTATATTATTATAATTCCAGTGCAATTAACATATCTAAAAATCCAATCCAGCATTTACGAACCAAGCATATTGACATTATGGATCACTACATTCGTGAATTAGTGGAAGAAAAGACAATTTCTTTGGAATACATTTCGATCGAGAATCAACTTATTGACATTTTCACTAAACCGCTAGACAAAAGCAGGTTTAATAAATTGAAATTTGATCTTGGTATGTGCAATTTGAATTGATTATTCATGCATGTATGTATCATAGTGTGTATGTTTGTTATATTAATTGTTTAAATTTTAAAAATATGTGAAAAATGCACATTTTTGGCTGTGCATGACCTGTCTTATACATACTTGACCAGTCGTGGCATGACCGGTCGAGCATGTACTCGACCAGTCATGTAGCGCGTCTGGTGCTTTAATTTGGGGGAAAATCCTTTTTCTTCTTCATTTGTGCTTCTTCTCTAACGAGTCTAAGCTCAACCGGTCATACCCACCTTCCTAGATCTTCAAGGTTAGTGTGTTAATTCCATTTTTCTTATAGATTCAAGTTCATATCACTTCAAGTTCATACTTGGAGTGATTTATTTCTTGTTTCATTGAGGTTTTTGAGGTTTTCTTCTTCAAAATCTAATTTTAAGAAAACTCACTTTACATCTTTTGTAACCTCTTGATTTCTTGTATTCTTAGTTGCAAATGGATGTTAGAGGCAAAAAGAAAAGCTCTCGTGGTCCTTCAACATCGAGATCGACACCTATCATAAGGCGCCACCTTCGGTCACCCAAAGATGATCCCTCCTATGTGCAGGATTTGAGGTTGCGCAATGTGATAGTTGAACGCCTGTGCATGTTGAACATATTGCTTTATTTGAGATCTTTCCTCTTCTCCAAGTTGTAGGATAGGATAACATTGTACATTGGAGTGGGCCGGCATACTGGTCTATTGCGCAAGCTATGTTTACATGTATTTCTGATTTCTCAACTGAAAATTTAACTTTTATTATAGCAACTAGAGAAGGCCCTTTTGCAATAGACCGCCATCTGATTTCTAGGCTAATGGACATACCTGTCAATGATGAAGGTATTCCAATTAGTACTCTAGTAGCTAAACCATCTGAATAAGAAAAACGTATGTTTACTAGAGCATTATGCAATAAAGATGCGTAATTGAGTCAAAATGGGAATGTGCTTGCTTCAAAGTACTTGTTACCCAGATATAAGGTCCTTCATAGGATATTTATTTCAAATTTATCCTCGTTCTGGTTACAAAATCGAACTCACTTCTTTTATGGTTCAGATTTTACATTCTATCATCTCTGGTACAAATGTATGTCTTCCTTCTTTAATTTATCATTCCATCATACAATTCCATCTCCATCCTGGACACAACGATATCCCGTTTGCATATCTTATGACTGTGTTAGCCACTCATATGTTAGTAGCTATGCCTGTTGGAGAAGCTCCCATTCAACACCTTATTTTCAACAACTCCAATATCAGAATTTGAGGTTGGCTGAGGGCCAAGTTAATGTGGTGTTGGTGGAGCTGAAGCTGTGAATAAAGAAGAAGGTGATTTACCTCTAGATGATATTAACATGGACGATATCTTTAATGAGATCGAATCAAATTCTGAGACTGATCCTGATTATCAGCCTTCTAATTTTGCTGAGTGGTTGAATGCTCTTAAGGAACAGGTGGCTCAGATTCATGTAACCCAGGATTCTCAATTTTCTTATATGCTTAAATATATAAGGCACATTAATAAGGGTTTACATCAAATTGATCCATCTATTCCTGCTACCTCTTCAGGATCTGATTAGTATTTTCTAATCTTGGTTTGTAATAACGTTAATGATACTTGGATTCATTTTGTCTTTTAAGATAGTACTTGAACTTGATTTAACATAGTTGTACTTAGTTGAATTTGGTTAATTATGGTTGAACTTGTCTTTCTTATGGATTTTATATGTTGATTCTCTCAATCCCTCAATACTCTTCTTAATCTTCCTTCTTTATCTACTTCTACTTCAATTACTTGATTCCTTCCTTTGTCATATTATGACAAAAGGGGGGAGAATTTTGGTGGCATGCTTAATATATGAGCACTGTGGTATGCTGCTATATATTGGTATATTGGCATGTGGATTGTATATGGATTGTAAATTATGGATGAATTGATTGTGAATGATTATTTTGTGAAGGGGAGTTGAGTAAGGGGGAGTATTGTTGGTGGAACTAATGCAAATTGATAACTGGTGCATGATTCTTTAACCAGGTTGTAACTTGTTTCTTTTGATAAGTGGTGCATGATTCTTTAACCAGGTTGTAACTGGTTTCTTTTATCTAGTGCATGATTCTTTTTGCGTATATTGTTTATGTTATTATGGAGTGTGTTTTGTCACAAATTTGACAAAGGGGGAGATTGTAAGTGCTATGGTTCCTAGCTCCTATAATTGTCAAATTTTGTAGTGCCAAAACCTCTCCTGGAATCTGTCTTGTGTAGCTCATCTACATAATGAAGTTTGTGCATCTCTCAAGAACAAGGGTCTTTTGTTCAAGAACTTCAAAGGCAAGTGTACTAGTTCATGTTTATGTACAACATCAATAGTGAATTCAAGCTTTCAAGATTCAAGAGTTCAAAGCTTCGTAAAAGTCAAGACAACGTTCCTAGACTTTGATACTCAAGTTCAAGCTTCAATGTTAGTCGATTTCAAGCTTTAAGAGTCTCGAGTTCAAGCTTCATCCTATGACAAGATCTCAAGCTTCACGAACTTCATAGAATGACTATCAACTGAAGAAAAAGAAGACTTAATGTTCATACAAGGTATAAATGACCCTAGATTGACCTTAGGGTAGGTCATTTTGAATACATAATTCAATTGACTCATTTTATAAGTGAATAGACTGTTTCTTGACTAGTCCTGAACTCTGTTCGACTAGTCCTAGCACTGACTCGACCAGTCGAAGAAATTTCACGACTAGTCCTAAGTTTGTTGCAAAATTTTAAATTTTTTTCTTAAGCCTCGACTAGTCCTGGAGACTGCTCGATCGGTCGTGTGAATAATGCACGACTCGTGCTCCACCAGTCCTACGCCCACGACTCAAAGTCTAGCGACTATTTCAGGTTCCACACGACCAGTCGGGGACAGGTCACGACCAGTCGTGGAGGTCCCTCGACAAGTCGTGAAGGTCCTGTGACCAGTTGTGGAATGACTTTATCTTATCGTGCTCAAAATTTTAAAAATTTATTGGTCCTATGACTAGTCGTAGTGTCCACAGGACCAGTCATGAACGTGATTTCTTCACTTATAAATAGAGCACGAATTTCAGGGTTTTTCATTTAACTCAAGCTAAATCAATACGTCACTCTAAGAGATAAGTTAGTCATTTTTTAAGCAATTGTGTTCATTTAATATTCTCTTATTTTAGCTTTATTATATTTGATTTGGCATTCTATATTCCAATCATATTTGAAGAAGAGATTGAGATTGCCTTTTTCTTGGAATCAAAATCAAATAGAGCTATCCCAACTTGATTTAATCTAAAATCAATTTAGAACCTAGAACCATTTCATAAGTGAGTTTGGACATTGAACTTCTACGTTAAAATTCTACTCCGACTTAGTTCTTCCGAGCTGCATCTAAAGGAGAATATCCAGGTATTTTACATTATTATAAATTTTCGTATTTTGGTTTTATTGAGATTGTGCCAGAAAAATCTCTCTATTTGGTTTATCTGAGGTGATCCAGAAAACTCAGAGTGTGGGATTTTTGAATTGTGTAAGCCCACTTGAAAGACAGAATTATGAGGGTTTTAGGTGAACCTGGAAAAACCTATTTTCATAGTGAAGGCTAATATCCACTGTGTGAGGATATTAGGAGTGGAGTAGTTGTGTAGCTATTTTTCTAAATAGTTGGTGTACACACAAGCGAACCACTATAATTTCTGGTCTTGTGGTTTGTGTAAGTGCTATGGTTTCCTACTCCTTTGGTTGTTAAATTTTGTGGTGCCAAAAACACAATCTGTGTCTTGTGTAGCAAGTTGATTTATATGATCAAGACACTGCATCACAATGCTTCAAGTTAATAACGGTAATCTACATCAAGAAATGCAAGGTCAAGTACTTTGTTCACTTCTGTAAGCTTCAATGTTCAGAGTTTTTGAAGCTATATCGAAAAGACGAGTGCTTGTTCACGATTCAAGATGAAGAACAACTCAAGAACAACAAATCTAAGCTTTAGAAGATCTCAAATTCAAGCTACATCATGTAGAGATCTTAAGCTTCATAATCGTCAAGGGTCAACCGTCATTTGAGGAAATGAAGTTTCAATGTTCATACTTCATGTCCCAGGTATGAAAGACCTTAGATTGACCTTAAGGTAGGTCATTTTGTATACATAATTCAAATTGAATCACTTTATATGAATTTGGACTGTTTTAAGACTAGTTCTGAACCCTGTTCGACTAGTCCTAGCACTGCCTCGACCAGGCTAAAAAATTCTAGGACTAGTCTAAGTTGTTGCAAATTTTCAGAATTTGTTAGTTGAGACACGACCAGTCCTGGACTCTGCTCGACCGGTCGTGTGAACAGTGCACGATTCATTCACGACTAGTCCAGCAGCTACGACTCAAACTACAGTAACGAAACCTGGTGCCTCACGATTAGTCGTGGGTTGGTCACGACCAATCGTGGAGTGCTCACGACCAGTCGTGAACAGCCTGTGACTAGTCGTGGAATGGTTTTATCTGATCGCGCTCAAAAATTCAAAAATCTCTTCGACCTACGACCAATCGTAGTGTCCTTAGGACCAGTCGAAGATGCGATTTCTGTAACTATAAATAGAGCACGAATTTCAGAGCTTCATAATCCAATTCAAGATAAGTTTGTATTCATTTTAAGATAAGTTTGTATTCATTTTAAGCTACTTTGTGCATATTTACTATTCTCTTTTGTTAGTTTTGTCGATTTGATTTTGTTTCTATATTCCAATCTGATTTGAAAGAGGAATGGCTGTATTCCTTCTTCTTGGAATCAAAATCAAATAGAGCTAGCCCAATTAGTTTAATTTAAAATCAATCTAAAACCTAGAACCATTTCAAAGTGAGTATTAGACATTGAACTTCTACTCCGATTGGTTCTTCTGGGCTGCTACAAAAGGAGAAATCCAGGTATTTTACATTATTGTAAATTTCCTTATTTTGGTTTCTTTTGAGATTAAGCTAGAAAAATCTCATTGTGTTGGTTATCTGAAGAGAGCCAGAAAACTCAGAGGTTGGGGTTTTTGAATTGTGTAAGCCCATTTGAAAGACACAATTGTGAAGGTTTTGGGTGAACTTGAGAAAAACCTATTTTTCTCAGTGAACGCTAATATCCCCTGTGTGAGGACATTAGGAGTGGAGTAGCAAGCTGTGTGGCTATTGTTTAACAGTTGGTGTACACATAGGCGAACCACTATAATTCTTTATCTTGTGATTTGAATGTTTATGTAATTTCTATTTCTTTTATCATTCAAATTTGTGAGATGTATGCGTGGATGTGAATGTTGTAAAATTTACATTTCAAGCATTGTGGGGAATGTTGTAATAGTTTAGACTTTCTTTCTTACTATTTCTTTTTATTCCTCTTCAGTTTGAGTTTTTGATACAAAGACCTTTCTAGAAATAAGGTTGTCCTACCATAAACCTTAGTTTTTGGTGTAAGGTTGTCCTTAGAACAACATTTGTATCAACCTCTCAAGACTAGAATTTTGAGGTTGCTATTCATTTCAGTACTGTGATTTATTTATTATGCTATCTTTCCTTTATTTATTTATATTCTGCTGTTAAAGTTTTAATTTGGCATAGTCCTATTTACCCCCCCCCCCCCCCTCTAAGACAAATAGCTTGGCCTTTTACAAGTGGTATCAGAGCCTAATGGCTCGTTTTTATTGTTATATTTTTTTGTATTTATTTGCTGAGCTAACCGATCTAAGCTATTCATAAGATGTCAAATTTTAATGGCCTTTTAATCACTAGGCCTCCACCATTTGTTGGCTACAACTATGCATATTGGAAAGCCAGGATGAGGATTTTCCTTAAATCCATGGATGAGAGTATGTGTGTCAAGCTACAGTGACCGAATGAAACCCTCCTACCACTGAAGTGACCGGTATCGATGGTTTAAAATCAATGAGAGTAACACCTTATTTCTCTTGGACCACTCTTCAGAAAAAAGAGAGTAGTACCAATGCAAAATCACTAAATGCAATCACTGCGCACTATTACTGGATGAATTCAAAAGAATTATATCCGGTAATACTGCAAAGCAAGCTTGGGATATTTTAGAAATGACACACGAGAGTACATCAATTGTTAAGAAATCTAAAATCCAACCCCTCACAACCAAATTTGAGGAAATACATATGGAGGAAAATGAAATGTTCATGGACTTTTATATAAGATTAAATGACAATGTCAATGTGGGGTCTTGGTGATAAAATCTCAAAAAGTAAAGTGTGTACAAAGATACTACGCTCACTTCCTGAACGGTTCAATTCTAAGGTAACCGCGATCGAGGAACTTCGTGATACGAACAATATGAGGGTAGAAGAATTAGTTGGGTCATTACAAACCTATGAGTTAAAATTTCTCCTAAAGGTAAATCTATCGCTCTTAAATCTTTTAAATGTATTTCTCAAGAAAATTCTGATTTAGAAAATTCTGAAGATGATATGGCTCTTTTAGCGAAAATGTTTTACAAGATTTTCAAAAGTAAAAAGAGGGTTGACTTTCAAAAATGAAATGATAAGAAAAGATCTAAATCTAAATCTAAAACTTGGAAATCTTTAAAAGATAGTCAATGTTACAACTGCCAAGAATATGGGCATTTAGCAAACAAGTGTCCTAAAAAGGTCAAACCTAAAAAGAAAGGAATGTTGGCTACTTGGGATGAATCTTCTGGCACTGAAGCCTCTTCTGAATCAGAAGATTCTGAAACTGAGTTGGGCAATGAAGTTAAAGCCCTTATGACTCTAGCCAAGTTCACTTTTTAGATCACGATGATTTAACTAGTGAAAAAAATATGAATAGTGATCACGAAAATGAAGAAGATCTTCAAGATGCTTACAATGCCCTATACAAGGAAAGTTGTAAAATTGTCGTAAAACTAAAACTTCCAAAAGAAAAGTTTTTAAAACTTAAAGAAAATTTTGATTCCCTTGTTTTAGAAAAATCCCACGTTTCAGATTGTTTTGAAAAATCAAAATGTGATTTAGATTTCAAAACTTTCCTGATTGAAAATCTAAAATCTAAAAATGAAAAACTTAAACTTGAAGTCTCTTCTCTTTTGAGTTTAAAGGATACATGGAGGTATGCCCAAGGTGATCCAAAGTTAGAAAATTTTTTGTCTGGATCAAGAAAATGAGGTGACCGATCTGGTTTGGGCTACGATAAAAATGTTCCTCATAAATAGAAGAATACTCCCCCTAAGTTTGTGAAAGGAGAGTCTTCAAACTTGAAAGGGAATAGTTCAAATCAAAAGTTTTCTAAAAATGCTAAAACTTTTCAATCCTTCAAACCTAAAAGTAATTATATCAACTATAAAAATCAGAACCGAAATCCTTTAGCTGAGAAAATACTTGATCTACTTAAGGAGCTCTTAAAATCTAACTCAGTGGGTCATTCTTACAACAATTACAAATATAAGAAGACCAACTATACTCCTAAACATAAAATAGTTATGAAATGGGTTCCTAAGGTTACTTGCTTAGTTACCCACATGGATTTTAAAGCTTTAAGTCATTCAAAGTGGTACTTAGACAGTGGATGCTCAAGGCATATGACTGGTGATAAAGGTCTATTCACGACTCTTAAAGACATGACTGATGGATCAGTCACATTTGGAAATGGTAGCAACTGCAAGATTATTAGCCAAGGTACTGCTCAACTTTCTAACCTCCCTTTATTTAAGAATGTTTTATATGTTGAAGGGTTAAAACATAATCTGTTAAGCATATCTCAAATATGTGATGAAAATCATAGTGTTAAATTTTCTAACCTAGGGTGTGAAATTTTAAACAAAAATGGTTTAGTAATATTAACTGGTTGTAGAATGTCTAAAAACTGTTATATTGTTAGTGATTCTAGCTCATCTATTCAAACGTGTTACATGGTTCATACCGATGAGACTGAATTATGGCATAAACACCTTGGACATGTACACTATCGTAATCTATATATATTAAGTAAAAGAGAACTGATAAGAGGTCTACCTAAATTAGAGAAAGTAGACAAAATATGTGGTGAATGCCAGATTGGCAAACAAACTAGGAGTGCTCACAAAAAAGTGGACTCCAATGCCACATCTAAACCTCTCGAACTTCTTCACATGCATCTTATAGGACCAACTAGGACGGAGAGTTGAGGTGGCAAAAAATACATACTGGTGATCGTGGATGATTATACCAGATTCACTTGGGTAGCCTTTCTAAGGGATAAATCAAAAACCCTTAATGAAGTAAAAAGAGTTCTCAAACGAATCCAAACTGAAAAAGGTTCTCAAGTCAGTGATCATGGATCAGAATTTGAGAATAACAGCTTTGAGAAATTCTGTTGCGATCAGGGAATATCGCATGAATTCTCTGCACCTAAAACACCACAACAAAATGGAATTGTTGAAAGAAAAAATAGAGTGCTTCAAGAAATGGCTAATGTAATGTTGAGTAGTATGAAGCTCCCTAAAAACTTTGGGTTGAAGCCATAAATACTGCATGCTATATAATCAACTGGGTCTATACGAGAACATCAAACTGTAAGATGGCTTATGAAATATGGTTCAACAAGAAGCCTACTATCAAATACTTTTAACTTTTTCATAGCAAGTGCTATATTTTATGTGACCGTTAAAATCTGGGTAAGTTTGACATCAAAAGTGATGAAGGGATCTTTTTAGGATATTCCTTGAACAGTCGAGCATATTGAGTACTGAATAAGAGGATCGGTGTTATTCAAGAGTCTATTAATGTAGTCATCGATGATCACTTGAATACACCTACATCAAGTTCAGGTAATGATGAAGTTCTTTTAATTGACAAACCAGATACTCATCAAATCAAACTAATTCTAAACTGAGGACTGTTAAAGATCATCCAACTACTTAAATTCTTGGAAACCCTCTCACTGGTGTGCACACTCATAGTCAACTAGAAGATATATATAATTACGTGTGTTTTACATCCCAGATAGAACCAACAAACGTAAAAGAAGCTCTTACTGATGAAAACTGGATATTTGTGATGCAAGAAGAGCTTAACCAATTTGTGAGAAATGATGTTTGGTATCTTGTTCCTAGACCTGAAGATAAACATATTATTGGAACTTAGTGGATTTTCAAAAATAAGTCTAATGAACTTGGTAATATAATTTGAAACAAGGCTAGACTGGTTGTACAAGGGTACACTCAAATTGAAGGAATCGATTATGATGAAACATTTGCCCCAGTAGCTCGTCTTGAATCAATCAGACTATTTATATACATTGCTTGCTATAGAAAATTTAAAATTTATCAAATAGATGTAAAGAGTGCCTTCTTAAATGGTGATCTGCATGAAGAAGTTTATGTTGAACAACCAACGGCTTTTAAAGACCCTAAGAATACTGATCATGTCTATCGTCTTAAAAAGGCTCTCTACAATTTGAAACAAGCTCCCAGGGTATGGTATGAAAAGTTGACTATGTTCTTACTAAGTCATAATTTTCAAATGGGAAGTGTTGATAAGACTCTTTTTATTAAAAAACATAACAATGATATCTTAATGGTACAAATCTATGTTAATGATATTATTTATGGATTTACCTGTACTAATATGACTGTTGAGTTTGTAGATTTAATGAAATCTAAGTTCGAAATGAGCATGGTTGGGGAATTAAATTATTTCCTAGGGTTACAAGTAAAATAACAACCTGATGGTATTTTTATTTCTCAAACTAAATATGCTTTGAACTTGATTAAAAAGTTCAAATTTGAGAATGGAAAAAATTTTGATACTCCTATAAGTACAACTTTAAGACTCTCAAAGGACTCTACAGGTAAATGTGTGGATACTAAATTATATCGTAGTATAATTGGCAGTTTACTTTATTTAACTGCAAGTAGACCTAATATTGCTTTTAGTGCTAGTATTTGTGCTAGATATCAATTTAACCCTAAAGAGTCACATCTAACTGTTGTTAAGCAGATTATTCGATATGTCGCAAGTACTGTAAATCTGGGTCTTTGGTATCCATATATACTAGTGTTCAATTAGCTGGGTACACTGATGTTGATTAGGCTGAAAATATCGATGATAGGAAATCAACCAGTGGTGGTTGTTTCTATATCAAAAACTGTTTAGTTTCTTGGTTTAGCAAGAAATAAAGTTCCGTATCGCTCTCAACTGCTGAGGCTGAATACATCGCAGCTGGAAATGCATGTACTCAGCTTGTATGGATGAATAGAATGTTAAGCGATTATGGAATTGCACAGGATTCAATGGTTTTATATTGTGATAATTCTAGAGTGATAAATATATCTAAAAATCCAATCCAGCATTCACGTACCAAGCATATTGACATTAGGTATCATTACATTCGTGAATTAGTAGAAGAAAAAATAACATCTTCGGAATATATTCTGACCGAAATTCAACTTGCCGACATTTTTACTAAGCCGCTCGACAAAAGCAGGTTTAATAAATTGAAATTTGATCTTGGTATGTGTAATCTAAATTGAATATTCATGCATGCTTGTATCATAGTGTATATATATTTGATAATTTATGGTTTAAATTTTAATTTTTTATGAAAAATGCATATTTTAGTCGGTACACGACCAGTCGAGAATGTACTCGACCAGTTGTGGCACGATTGGTCGAGGACATCCCACGACCAGTCATGTAGCGCACTAGACTTTTAAAATTTTGGGAAAAACTTCTTCTTCATTTCAACTTTCCTCTCCAATGAGCTGTGACACAATTAGTCGTACTCACCATCCTAGATCTTCAAAGTTAGTGCATCATTTGCGTTTTTCTTATAGATTCTAGTCTATATTATTTCATTTTCACTCTTGGAGTAATTTATTTTGTGATTCATTGAGGTTTTGAGGTTTTCTTTTAAAAAATCTGTTCTAGCCAAACCCCACTCTACATCCTTTGTGATATCTTGATTCCTTGAGTTTCTTCTTGCAAATGGATGCTAGAGGGAAAAAGAAAACTTCCCGTGGTCCATCTTCTTCTAGATCTACTCCAATAGCACGGTGCCACCTTCGGTCACCTGAAGATGATCCCTTATATGTGCGGGATTTGCGTTTGCGCAATGTTATTGTTGAGCGATCTGTTGATTTTGAACACATTACTCTTTTTGGTATCCTTCCACTTCTTCAAGCTGTAGGATGGGCTAACATCTTACATTGGGGTGGGCCTGCATACCAGTCTATTGCTCAATCCATGTTTGCATGCATTTCTGATTTTTTAACTGATAACTTAATGTTTAAAATTGATACTAGAGAAGGTCCATTTGAAATTGATCGCCATCTAATTTTAGGGCTAATGGACATACCTGTTAATGACGAGGGTATTCCTATTCATACTCTAGTTGAGAAAGCCTCAGAATCAGACAAACGCATGGTCACTAGAGATTTATTTAATATGAATGTGCAATGGACTCATAAAGGAAATGCGCTCCCCTCAAAGTACTTGTTACCCAGATAAAGGTTCTCCACAGAATCTTTATTTCAAATCTATATCCGCGTTCTGGTAATATAACAAAACTAACTTCCTTTATGGTTCGAGTCTTGCATTCTGTCATCTCTGGTACTAAAGTTTGTCTTCCTTCGTTAATATGTCATTCTATCATTCAGTTTCATCTCCATTTAAGTCACAGTGATATTCCATTTGCCTATCTTATGATTGTGTTAGCTACTCACATGCTAGTTGCTATGCCTGTTGGAGAGGCTCCTATCCATCATCTTATTTTTAACAATTCAAATATTAACAAGATGAAACTAGAATTGGCTCCTGGCCAAGTGGATGTTAGTGGTGGTGGAGCTGAATGGGTGAATGAAGATGAGCTGGTGATCTTCCTCCTGATGATCTAAATATGGATGACATTTTTGATGAAATTGAATTAGACTCTGGATATGATCCTGACTATGAACCATTTGATTTTGATGCGCATCTTCATGTACTTGAGGAGAAGGTAGAGAACATGAATGTTGCCCATGATTTACAATGTAAATATATGCGCAAGTATCTTAGGCGCTTAAACAAGGGCCTTCATCAACTTGATCCTACCATACCTGCTCCTTCTTCTGGATCTGATTAGGTGGTTTATCCTTTGGTATGTAATAACTTTTCTACTACTTTGCTTTGGTTTGTGAGTGGACTTTGTTTTACTTCAGTTTGGTTAACTAACTTTGGTTTATGTTGGGTAATGAGATGTGAACTTTGAATTTTCTTATATTTTTCTCATATCCTGCCTAGTTAATTCCTTTATTGTTCTCTTGTTCATTTTCCTTTTCCATATCTTATTTGTTTCCTTTGTCATATTATGACAAAAAGGAGGAGAAGATTTCATGTATTTTGGATTGATTGGAATGGATATGGATTGTGGGTAGTAGCATTAATATATATGTGTGTGTGTGTGCGCGCGCGCGCGCTACTCAGGGGAGTAAATAAGGATTTTGACTTGTTTTACCTAACTGGTGCATAATTCTCTAACCAGAATGTAACTGGTTTTCTTCTATAACTGGTGCATGATTCTTTATTGGGCATGTTGTGCTTCCCTTATTTTTTATTGGAGTGTGTTTTGTCACAAATTTGATAAAGGGGGAGATTGTAAGTGCTATAGTTTCCTACTCCTTTGGTTGTCAAATTTTATGGTGCCAAAAATACAATCTATGTCTTGTGTAGCATGTTGTTTTATATGATCAAGACACTGCATGACAATGCTTCAAGTTAAGAACGATGATCTACATCAAGAAATGCAAGGTCAAGTACTTTGTTCACTTCTGTAAGCTTCAATGTTCAGAGTTTTTGAAGCTACATCGAAAAGACGAGTGCTTGTTCAAGATTTAAGATAATGTTCAACTCAAGATAAAGAACAACTTGAGAACAACAAATCCAAGCTTTAGAAGATCTCAAGTTCAATCTACATCATGTAGAGATCTCAAGCTTCATAATTGTCAAAGGTCAACCATCATCTGAAGAAATGAAGTTTCAATGTTCATACTTCATGTCCCAGGTATGAAAGACCTTAGGTTGACCTTAGGGTAGGTCATTCTGTATACATAATTCAAATTGAATCACTTTATATGAATTTGGATTATTTTAAGACTAGTCCTGAACCCTGTTCGATTAGTCTTAGCACTGCCTCGACCAGTCCAAGAAATTCCAGGACTAGTCTTAAGTTGTTGCAAATTCTCAAAATTTTTTGGTTGAGCCACGACTAGTCCTAGCTTTGCTCAACCAGTCGTGTGAACAGTGCATGATTCGTTCACGACTAGTCCAACAGCTACAACTCAAACTACAACAATGAAACCTAGTGCCTCATGACCAGTCGTGGGTTGGTCATGACCAGTCGTGGAGGGCTCATGACCAGTCGTGGAACGGTTTTATCCGATCGCGTTCAAAAATTTAAAAATCTATTTGACCTATGACCAGTCGTAGTGTCCTCAGGACCAGTCGAAGATGCAATTTCTATAACTATAAATAAAGCACGAATTTCAGAGTTTCATAATCCAATTCAAGAAAAATCAAGGCATCACTCTGAGATAAGTTTTTATTCATTTTAAGCTACTTTGTGCATATTTAATATTCTCTTTTGTTAGCTTTGTCAATTTGATTTTGTTTCTATATTTCAATCTGATTTGAAAGAGAAATTGCTGTATTCCTTCTTCTTGGAATCAAAATCAAATAGAGCTAGCCCAACTAGTTTAATTTAAAATCAATCTAGAACCTAGAACTATTTCAAAGTGAATATTAGACATTGAACTTCTACTTTGATTGGTTCTTTCAAGCTGCTACAAAAGGAGAAATCCAGGTATTTTACATTATTATAAATTTCCTTATTTTAGTTTCTTTTGAGATTAAGCTAGAAAAATCTCATTGTGTTGGTTATTTGAGGAGAGCCAGAAAACTCAGAGGTTGGGGTTTTTGACTTGTGTAAGCCCATTTGAAAGACACAATTGTGAAGGTTTTGGGTGAACCTGAGAAAAACCTATTTTTCTTAGTGAACGCTAATTTCCCGTGTGAGGATATTAGGAGTGGAGTAGCAAGCTGTGTGGCTGTTGTTTAATAGTTGGTGTACACACAGGGGAACCACTATTATTCTTTGTGTCTTGTGATTTGAATGTTTGTGTAATTTCTATTTCTTTTATCATTCAAATTTGTGGGATGTGTGCGGATGTGAATGTTGTAATATTTACATTTCAAGCATTGTGGGGAATGTTGTAATAGTTTAGACTTTCTTTCTTGTTATTTCTTTTTATTCCTCTTCAGTTTGAGTTTTTGATACAAAGACCTTTCTAGAAATAAGATTGTCCTACCATAAACCTTGGTTTTTGGTGTAAGGTTGTTTTTAGAACAACATTTGTATCAACCTCTCAAGACTAGAATTTTGAGGTTGCTATTCATTTCAGTACTGTGATTTATTTATTATGCTATCTTTCCTTTATTCATTTATATTCCGCTGTTAAAGTTTTAATTTGGCATAGTCCTATTCACCCCCCCTCTAGGACATATAGCTTGGCCTTTTACAGTTTGAATGTTTATTTCTTTTTGTGAATGATTGTAATTCCCCTTTTTGCATTGTGGAGAATGTTGTAATTTCTTTTATGTAATTGTGGAGAATGTTGTAATAGCTTAGATTTCCTTCCTTGCTAATTATCTCTTTATTCCTCTGTATTAGTTTGATTTTTTGATACACAAACCATTTTAGTAAGGTTGTCCTACCATAAACCCTTGGTTTTTATGGTGCAACCTCTCAATACTCGTTCTTTGGAGGTTGTCTTTAAATTCAACATTATGGGATTGTCTATTGCTATTTGTATTTAAATTCTGCTGTTATTTTTTAATTTGGCATAGTCCTATTTAACCCCCCCCCCCCCTCTAGGACATATAGGTCGGCCTTTTCAAGCACGCCCTCATGTATGGTTTTTTCTAGGAAACATAGGAAACATGGATATCAAGCCTGGGGTGATCCAACTCCTTCCAAAGTTCCTTGGACTAGAATCTGAAAGTCCATACCTGCACTTGCAAGAATTTGGCGAGGTTATAGCCACTTTATACTTTTCTAACTGTCTGAAGACACGGTCAGGCTGAAACTCATTCCTTTCTCCTTGAAAGAAAAAGCTAAGACGTGGTTGCAGTCATTACATCGACGATCTATTGGCACAAGGAATGACATGATAAAGGAGTTCATAAAAAAAAATGTTTCCATACCATAAGACAAACACTATTAGGAAGTCGATCATGAACTTCGTCCAAAAGGAAGATGAAGCATTCTTCCAATGTTGGGAGCAGTTCAAGGATCTCGTCAGTTCATGCCCACAACACGGTTTTGAAACATGGTGCGTAACAACTTTCTTCCATGATGGACTGGCAGCTTCCATGTGCCAATTCATCGAGATGATATGCAATGGGGAATTCATGAACAAAAATGTCAATGAGGTATGGGATTACTTTGACAAACTTGCTAAAATCGCACAATCATGGGACATCTCTACAAAACTGAGCACCACATCTAAGCTTACTCAAGCAAGGGAGAGGGGTGGGATATACTTGCTGAAAGAGGATGATGATAGAAATGCAAAAGTGGCCAGTCTCGCAAGGAAGGTCTGAAAAGGGTGAGCTCCAAGTACTAGAGAGGGGGGGGGGGGGGGGGGGGTGCCAAATAAAAAATATAATGGAGAAATTAAACTCAAATAGCAGAAATCTAATGCAACCTCAAACGCACAAGTATTGAGACGTTGATACAAATGTTGTTCTAAGGACAACCTTACACCAAAAACTAATGGCTTATGGCAGGACAACTTGATTTCTAGAACTTCGGTAAGTATCAAAAACTCAAACCGATATAGAGATAAAAGAAATAAATCTGGCTATTACAATAATCACCACAAAAGCATAAAATAGATACAAGCATTCATACACATAACCACATACAATCATCCACCATAACTCCAAGAATTATAGTGGTTCGTGTGTGTACACCAACTGTTCGCAAACAGCCACACAACTACTCCACTCCCAATATCCACACCCATGGGATATTGGCTTTACTAAGAAAGAAGGTTTTCCAAGGTTCACCATAAAACCTTTACAGATGTATTTTTCAATGGGCTTACACAATTAAAAACCCCACACTACGATTTTCATGGTTGATCTCAGTCAAAACCACAAATAGAGATTTTCCTAGCTGAATCTCACAAACCAAAAATACAGAAAACTGAGAACAGTACTTATATGAAGAATGTTCTTCAATGTAGCCGGCAGAACTGCTTATTTGAAGATGAATATATTCAATGTTCAATCTCACAAATGAAGGGGTTCTAGGTCTAGATGTATTTTAAATTAAATCCAACCTTAAGCTACTTGGATTCAATTTCTTAGATCTTAAAAAGGGTTAAAGCAAAATCTCCTTTTATATCAAGTAGAATGAAATCACAAGAGATCAAGAAATTACGAAACCAAAAAGCTATTTAAAATGATTATATATACCTCACAATAGTTTAACAATAATGGAGACAAATCTCTCAGAGTGGTGGCTTGAATTGGCTTGGAATAAATGAATAAATCTGAGAAATGCCCTCTATTTATAGGCTACATTTTGGTTCCCTCGACTAGTTTAAGGTTCGACTTAACTGGTCCTGGCAGAACCACTTTTTAAATTTTCTGGCACGATTGGATAAAACAAATCCTCGACTGGTCAAGTGGCTCTCTCAACTGGTCAGTGGCCAGCTCGACTGGTCGAGTACAGCACTCGACTGGTTTAGTGGGAAAATGCATATTGCTAGAGTTCGAGTCGAGCCCTGTTCGACTGGTTGAGCCAGTCTCCACGACTGGTCGAGCAGGGTGCTCAACTGGTTGAGTCCTCAAAAGAAAATCTAAAAATTTTCAAATAATTCCTGGACTAGCTAAGAAAAACCATGGACTAGTTGAGTCACTACCTAGACTAGTCAAAGCAAGGTCCAAATTAAGTACCATGACCCAAATTATATATACAATAAGTATGACCTATTCCTAAGGTCTTTCTATGGTCATGTATACCTAAAATGTGAGCAATGAACTTATCAACTCGGTCGCTTCGGTAGATAAAATACTTGAAGTACTTTGAAGCTTGAAACTTGTACACTTTGAAGCTTGAGCTTAAATGCTTGAACTTAAGCTTGAGCTTAGGCTTAAGCTTGTGTACTTGTCCTTGAGCTTAGACTTGAGCTTGTGTATGAAGTTGTACTTGCACTTTGACTTGTGTATGATCTTTAGTAGTTAAACATGCTCTTCAACTTGAAGATGTAGAAGCTTTAGATTGTTGATGTAGATGACACAAAAACTCATCTTCGAATGAAGGTGAACTTTCCATCTATCAAACAAGTCAATCACTCTCAAGTAGTTTG
Source organism: Magnolia sinica (assembly GCF_029962835.1). Taxonomy (NCBI): domain Eukaryota; kingdom Viridiplantae; phylum Streptophyta; class Magnoliopsida; order Magnoliales; family Magnoliaceae; genus Magnolia; species Magnolia sinica. Next base: position 49,441,581 of record NC_080580.1, read on the forward strand.
TGACTACAAAATTTGACAACACAGGGTGCTAGATCTAAAATATATCACTTACACGGTCCAGGCCATGGAACTCAAGAAGTATAAGGCTAAGGAAGTTGTTTGCAATATTTGTTCTTGCAACGTACATACAATTGAAAATTGCCCAATGATTCCTACTTTTCAAGAGGCACTGAACGAGCAATCGAATGCCGTGAACAACTACCAAAGACCTTTCAGTGGACCCATCTCTAACACATACAATTCTAGTTGGAGAAATCATCTGAACTTTAGTTGGAGGAATGGACAAACTGCTACTCCTCAAGGAATCCCTAACCAATTCTTGAATCAAGGGAAACCTCAAGAGGATCCGGTCTGGAAACATATTCAAAACCAAGAGCTTATTAATCAGAATATATTGCAAACCCATCAAGACCATTCAATGGCCATACAAGGGCGTGAGACAAAAAATTCAATTGGGGAAAAATGGATTCTACCAGCCCAACCTTTCCCCAATCCTAAACTGCAATATGAAATAAGTGATCGAAGCTCTTCAAATCAAATGGAGCAAGCTAAGTCTATCACCACTCTTATGAGTGGGAAGGTAATTGACAAATCTATTCTGGTAAGGGCTAAAAAGTCTAAGGACCCGGTAGTAGATGAAACTGATAGACCTAGCAACACTCCATAAGAGTTAGAACCGGAACTCCAAAGCAAGCCGATTGCACCATTCCCCCAACAGTTTATTGCACCAAAACCTCTCTCTAACTCTCAGGACATTCTAGAGGTGTTGAAACAAGTGAAGGTCAATATTCCTTTACTAGATGCGGTTAAACAAATACCTTCAAATGCCAAATTTCTAAAAGGCTTGTGCATGACTAAGAGGCGGCAAAGTATCGAAAAGAAAATTTTTCTGATAGAAAAAGTGAGTGCTATCCTCAAGAAAGATGTGCCACAAAAATATAAAGATCCCGGTAGCCCTACCATCCCTTGTGTAATTGGGAACTACGGGATTTAGCATGCACTTCTTAACTTAGGAGCGAGCATAAATCTGATTCCTTACTCGGTTTACGAACAACTAGGTTTAGGTGAATTGAAACCCACCCGAACCACATTACAACTTGTTGATCTCTCAGTTCATGTACCGAGAGGGGTAATTGAGGATGTGTTGGTCCAAGTTGACAAATTCTACTACCCGGTAGATTTTATCGTCCTGTATACTCAACCCATCGTGGACATTGAAAAGGGTGAGCTCTCAGTCCTAGAGGGGGGTGAATAGGACTATGCCAAATAAAAATTAAATACGGAATATAAAGGCAGATAACATAAATAAATTGCAACCTCTAATGCACTAGTCTTGAGAGGTTGATACAAACTTTGTTCAAAAGACAACCTTACCCCATAAACCAAGGTTTATAGTAGGACAACTTGATGTCTTGAACTTAGTAAGGATCAAAAACTCAAACTAATACCAAAGGCAGTTAAAATAAATCTAGCTATTATTACATTCACCACATGTACATGAAAATAAATACAACATTCAGCACATCACATACATCACCATCATCATCATTATCATCCAAACTCTGAGAATTATAGTGGTTCGGGTGTACACCAACTGTTCTCAAACAGCCACCCTACTCCACTCCCAATATCCATAATGCACGAGAAATCAGCTTTCACTACGAAAGAAGGTTTTCCAAGGTTCACCTTAAAACCTTTACAATTGTGTTTTCAATGAGCTACAACAATTAAAAACCCCACACACTGAGATTTTCTCGCTATCTCAATCAAAACCAAAATGAAAGATTTTCTGACAATCTTACAAACCACAATATAATAAATGAAATATACTTATCTGAAGATTCTTCTTTGATGGAGCCAGGTAGAACCAATTCTTTGCAGATGTAGATGTTCAATGTTCAATCTCACAAATAAGAGGGTTCTAGGTCTAAATGAATTTTAATTTAAAATCAACCTTGGGCTAGCTTGATTTGATTTCTTAGATCTCAAAAGGGTAAAGCAAAATTCTCTTTTTAATAAGTAGAATTGAATAACAAGAGATCAAGAAATTCAAAATCAAAAAGCTATAAAAAAATCTTAAATTACCGAGCAATAGCTTCACAATAGCGAGGACTTAATTCTCAAAGAGGAGGCTTGATTTAGCTTGGACTGGATACCAAATGCTAAGAAAAGTCCTCTATTTATAGGGTAAAATTCGATTCCCTCGACTGGTCTAAGGTCTACCTCAATTGGTCTTGGCAAAACCATATTTCAAAATTTCTAGCACGATCAGATAAAATAGATCTTCGATTGGTCGAGTGGTCAGCTCAACTATTCGAGCACAACACTCGACTGGCCGAGTGGGCAAAATGCACATTGCTGGAGTTCGAGTCGAGACCTGCTCGACTGGTCGAGCCAGTCTCTATGACTAGTCGAGTAGGGTGCTCGACTGGTCGAAGAACCACCAGAGTTATCTGAAAATTCGAGTTAATTTCTAGACAGCTTGAGAAAAACCCTGGATTGGTCGAGCCAATGCCTAGACTAGTCGAAGTAAGGTCCAAATAGAGTTCTATGACCCAAATTCTATATGTAATATGTATGACCTATCCCTAACATCTTTCTAAGGTCATGTATACCTTAAATGTGAGCATTGAACTTGTTAATTCAATCGCTTCGGTAGATAGTATACTTGAGGTACTTTGAAGCTTTATCTTATACACTTTGAAGCTTGAAACTTGTGTACTTGATCTTGAGCTTATAAACTTGAACTTGAGCTTGTGTACTTGATCATGAACTTGATCATGTAATGCACTTGGACTTGAACTAGTATTTGAAGTTGTATTTGCACTCGGTCTTGTGTATGAACTTGATTTTGTATTTGCATTTGAACATGCACTTTGATTTGAAGTATTAGTAGCACATTGATGTTGATGTAGATGACTTGAAACTCATCTTCGAATGAAGGTGAACTTTCCATCTATTGAACTGGAAGGTGAACTTTCCATCTATTAAACAAGTCAATCACTCTCAAGTGTTTTGTTACTACAAAATTTGACAACACAGGGTGCTAGATCTAAAATATAGCACTTACAATCTCCCCCTTTGTCAAATTTATGTCAAAACCAATTTAGAGAATCAACCTATTCAATATACAGATTCACAATCAAATCAATCTTACAAAATTCTTCAAAACTCCCCCTCACTCTACTCCCATTTAATATGAGCTTGGAGACTTGTAGAGACCTGTATTAACAAATACATTTCCAAAAAGAAAATCTATATACATGCATCTCATGCATCTCAACATTCACCAAACATATCCATCATCTACACAAATTTCTCCCCCTTTTAATAACAATATGATAAAGGAAGACATATAGAATCAAGCATAAACATGATAGGATAGATGAAAAGGATAAATAAAAAGAGAATAAAAGCATAGAAGATTAAACCATAAAGTATGAAAGCATCAACTTTTAAGAGTTATACATGACCAACTATCACAGAGTGAAAGTAATCCTTAATACAAGTCCAAAAGAAAAATATCAAGTAACGCATACTAATTAGAGCCAGAGGAAGATGCAGATGGGATGGATGGATCTATCTGATGCAATCCCTTAGTAATGCATCTAAAATACTTATGCATATATTTCATTTGATTTTCTTGGGATATTTTCAATCCATCCACCTTCTCTTCTAAGACTCTAAAGCACTCATCAAAACCAGAAGACTGAAAATCAGGATCAGCCTTAACGTCATTAGATTCCAATTCATTAAAAATATCATCCATATCGGCGTCAATTGGTAGTGCATGATTTTTACACATAAAAATCCCTCCAACTGCGTACCACTACTGGTCGAGTACATACTTGACCGGTAGTGCCAGGACTGGTCGAGTATTTACATGACCAGTTGTGCAAGCACGAAAATGCATAAATTTATTAATTTTAAAATCCAAAAGTTTGCATAAAAAATATGCAAAAATAGAACATGCAAACATGATAAACTCAAATTGAATCACACATGTCAATATCCATTTTTAATTTAGAGAACCTATTTCTGTCATGTGGTTTAGTGAATATGCCCGCAAGTTGATTTTCAGTTTAAACATAATCCAATGAAATAATTTTATCTTCCACTAATTTCCAAATGTAATGATATCTAATATCAATATGTTTGGTTCGGGAATGCTGGATGGGATTCTTAGAAATATTAATTGCATTAGAATTATCACAATATAGAATCATAGTATCTTGCACAAACCCATAGTCATTTAACATTCTTTTCATCCACATAAGCTGAGTACCTGCATTTCCAGCTGTAATATATTCAGCCTCAACTGTGGATAGAGACATAGAACTTTGTTTCTTTCTATGCTAGGAAACCAAATAGTTCCCAAGATAAAAACAATCACCGCTAGTGGATTTTCTATCGTCTATATTCCCAGCCCAGTTAGCATCCGAATAACTAGCTAATTGAACATTAGTATCATGTGGATACCATAGGCCTAAATTAAGAAAACTTACGACATACCTAATAATCCTCTTGACAGCAATCAAGCGAGATTCCTTAGGATCTGATTGATATCTAGCACAGATACCTACGCTGAATATTATATCAAGTCGGCCCGTAATTAAATATAATAAACTACCAATCATACTGCGATACAACCGAGGATCTACGCTCTTACTTGTTGCATCTTTAGAAAGCTTAAGAGTTGCACTCATAGGAGTATCAAAGTTCTTACACTCTCAAATCCAAACTTCTTCACTAGATTTAGAGCATACTTAGTTTGAGAAATGAAAATACCATCATCAAGTTGTTTAACTTGTAAACCTAGAAACTAATTCAATTCTCCCACCATGCTCATTTCGAACTTGGATTTAATCAACTCTGCAAACTCAATAGATAGGTTAGAACATGTAGAACCATAGATAATGTCATCAATGTAGATTTGTACTATAAGTATGTGTTCATTATGCTTCTTAACAAAAAGAGTTTTATTAACACTCCCCATAACGAAGTCATGACTTAGAAAAAACTTAGTCAGTTTCTCGTACAATGCCCTGGGAGCTTGTTTTAAACCATAGAGTGCCATTTTCAGGTGATATACATGATCAGAGTGTTTAGGGTCTTCAAAACCCTTGGGTTGTTCAACATAAACCTCTTCATGCAAATCACCGTTCAAGAAGGCACTCTTGACATTCATTTGATAAATTTTAAACTTTTTGAAACATGCAATGGATATGAATAATTTGATGGATTCAAGACGAGTTACTGGGGTAAATGTTTCATCATAATCAATTCCTTCTATGTGTACCCTTATATAACCAGTCTTGCCTTGTTTCTTATCATATTCCCTAACTCATCGTATTTATTTTTAAAGATCCACTTGGTTCCTATGATATGCTTATCAGATGGTCTTGGAACCAAATACCATACATCATTTCGAATGAATTGATCCAGTTCATCTTGTATGGCAACTACCCAGTTTTCATCAGTAAGTGCCTCTTTTACATTGGTCGGCTCAATTTGGGAGGTAAAATGCACATAATTACATATGTTCTCTAATTTTTTTTTTAGTATACACACTAATGAGAGGGTTACCTAGTATTTGATTAGTAGGATGGTCTTTAACTGATCGAAGTTCAGTGTTGATTTGACTAGATGAGTAGTCAGGATTGTCAATTATATTGACTTCATCATCTTCTAAACTTGTGGTTGGTGTATTCAAGTGATCATCAATAACCACATTTATGGACTCCTGAATGACACATGTTCTCTGTTGAGAACACAATACATTCAACTATTTAGAGCATACCCTAGGAAGATCCCTTCGTCACTTTTAGTGTCGAACTTCCCTAAATTTTTGCGGTCACGCAAAATATAACACTTACTTCCAAAAATTAAAAAGTATTTAACTGTTGGCTTCTTGTTAAACCACAGTTCATAAGCTATTTTATCTTTTGATTTTTTGATGTTCACTCAGTTTATTATATAGCATGCAGTGTTAACAACTTCAGCCCATAGATTTTTAGGTAACTTCATGTTATTCAACATAACATTAGACATTTCTTGAATCACTCAGTTTTTTCTTTCAACAACCCCATTTTGTTGACGTGTCTTAGGTGCAAAAAACTCATACAATATTCCGTGATCACTACAGAACTTCTCAAAATTGCTATTTTCAAACTCCGATCCATGGTCACTTTGGATTTTAGAGATATTCATTGCTTTTTCAGTTTGGATACACTTAAGTATCCTTTTCACTTCATCGAGAGTTTCAGACTTTTCTCTCATGAAAGCTACCCATGTGAATCTAGTAAAGTCATCGACAATTACCAAGAAGTACTTTTTACCTCCTCTACTCTCCATTCTGGTTGGTCCTACTAGATCCATGTGGAGGAGTTCAAGAGGTCTGGATGTGACAATGGAGTTCAATTTCTTGTGACTACTCCATGTTTGTTTTCCAATTTGACATGCGCCACATATTTTATCCATTTTCTTCAATTTGGGTAGACCCCTAATTAGATTAACTTTGCTCAATATATATAGATTTCGGTAGTTTAGATGTCCAAGGCGTTTGTGCAATAACTCACTATCATTGGTTTAGACCATGTAACAAGATAATTTAGATGAGAAAGATTCATTTACGATATAGCAATTCTCAGACTTTCTACGGCCATTTAATATCACATAACCTTTCTCATTTGATATCTCGCATCCTTGATTAGTAAATTTAACACTATGCTTATTATCGCAGATTTGAGATATGCTTCAAAGATTATACTTAAGACCTTCTACAAATAAAACATTCTTAAAAGGAGGAAGGTTAGAGATATGAATCGTACCTTGGCCAATAATTTTGCAGTTGCTTCCATCACTAAATGTGACTGAACCATCAGTCATATCTTTGAAGTTGGTGAACAAATCTCTGTCACCTGTCATGTGCCTTGAGTAACCACTGTCTAGTTACCACTTTGATTGACATAAAACCTTGAAGGCAGTGTGCACAACCAAGCAAGTAACCTTAGGAACCCATTTCATTATCATTTTGGGTTTTGGAGCAATATTGGTTTTCCTTCACTTATAATTACTATTAACCCTAACATTAGAGTTAGATTTGAGAGGCTCTTTAAGTAAATCTATAATTTTTTCAGCTAAAGGAATATAAGATTGTTTTTTAAAGTTGATATTAATAGAATTGACTTTAGGTGCTTGAAAAGTCTTTGAATTTCTAGAGTTGTTAAGATTATTTTGTTTCGAGTCCTTTCCTTTTGAGTTAGAGGATTCTCCTTTGACAAACATTGGAGAAGTGCTCTTATTTTTAAGAGGCATGAATTTATCATAGCCCAGACTCGATCTATCTCCACATATTCTAGATGCGGTTAATTACTTTTCAAGTTTAGGGTCTCCTTGGGCAAACCTCCATGTATCCTTTGAACTCAAGAGGGAAGATACTTCATTTTTTAATTTCTCATTCTCTAATCTTAATTTTTCAAGTTTTGATGTTTTGAAATTCAAATCGCATTTTATTTTTTTCTAAACAATAAAAAATAGACTTTCTAAAATAACATTTTCAAGATCCTCTTTTAATTTTAGACATTTCTCTTTTTAAAGTTTAAGTTTAATAGCAATCTTACATCTCTCCCTATATAGGGCATTATAGGTATCTTGAAGATGATCTTAGTTATCATTTTCAGGGTCACTTCTCAGATTTTCATCATCGATTGAATCACAACTATCTGGGGAAGTGACTCTGGCTTGAGTCATTAAAGCCTTGACTTCATTTAAAGTTCCGGGTTCTGATTCATCTGACTCAGAAGAAAGTTCTGAACTGGATGATTCATCTCATGTGGCTAACATGCCTTTACTTTTTGGCTTGTCCTTCTTTGGACACTTGTTTGTCAAATGCCCGTATTCATGGCAATTGAAACATTGGCTATCTTTTAGAGATTTTCAAGTTTTAGTTTTTCCCTTTTTCTTCTCAGGGGGTTTTTAAAAATCAACTCTTTTCTTACTCTTAAAAATTTTGTAAAATATTTTTGCAAGTAAAGCCATATCATCCTTTGAGTTTCGTAATCATAATTACTATCTCCAGAAAGAGATTTGGATGATTTAAGAGTGATAGACTTACCTTTTGGAGCTTTGAAATCTAACTCATAGGTTTGAAGTGAACCAACAAGTTCTTTCACCCTCATATTACCAGTACCTCTAAGTTCTTGGATGGCCATCACCTTGGAATTGAATCTCTCAGGAAGTGACCACAGTATTTTTGCACAAACTTTTCTTTCTGGGATGCTATCTCCAAGACCCCACATAGAGTTGACTATATCATTCAGTTTTGTATAGAAGTCCATGAATGATTCATTTTCTTCAATACGTATTTCCTCAAACCTTGTGGTGAGGATTTGAACCTTAGACTTTTTGACAATAATCATTCCCTCATGTGTCATTTCTAGGATATCCCAAGCTTTTTTTGTAGTATCACAAGATATAATTCTTTTGAACTCATCTGGTGATAGTGCACAAGTGATTGCATTTAATGCTTTGGCATTAGCACTGCTCTAATTTTTCTAAAGAGTAGTCCACAAATAATAAGGTGATACTTGCATGGACTTATTTCCATCATTGCTTAGAACTTCAGTCATTGGTGGTTTCCATTTGGTAACCGTTGCTTGCCACATGCTTTCATCAATGGACCTTAAAAAGATCCTCATCCTGGCTTTCCAATAAGCATAGTTGGAGCCATCAAATGGTGGTGGCCTAGTAATAGAAAGGCTATCAAAATTTGACATATTGAAAGCTCGAGATCGATTAGCTCAGGAAATAAATCTAATGGAATGAGCTATTAAGCTTTGATACCACTTGAAAAGGGTGAGCTCTCAGTCTTGGAGGGAGGGAGGGTGAATAGGACTATACCAAATAGAAATTAAATGCTAAATATAAAGGTAGATAACATAAATAAATTGCAACCACTAATGCACTAGTCTTGAGAGGTTGATACAAACTTTGTTCAAATGACAACCTTATACCAAAAACCACGGTTTATGGAAGGACAACTTGATGTCTTGAACTTAGTAAGGATTAAAAACTCAAACTAATATCAAAGGCTAATAAAATAAATCTAGTTATTACAACATTCACCACATGTACATGAAAATAAATACAACATTCAACACATCACATACATCACCATCATTATCATCCAAACTCTGAGAATTATAATGGTTCGGGTGTACACCAACTGTTCCCAAATAGCCACCCTACTTCACTTCCAATATCCACAACCCACGAGATATCAGCTTTCACTAAGAAAGAAGGTTTTCCAAGGTTCACCTTAAAACCTTTACAATTGTGTTTTCAATGGGCTACCACAATTAAAAACCCCACACACTGAGATTTTCTGGCTATCTCAGTCAAAACCAAAATGAAAGATTTTTTGGCAATCTTACAAACCACAATATAATAAATAAAATATACTTATCTGAAGATTCTTTTTTGATGTAGCCCGGTAGAACCAATTCTTTATAGATGTAGATGTTCAATGTTCAATCTCACAAATGAAAGGGTTTTAGGTCTAAATGAATTTAATTTAAAATCAACCTCGGGCTAGCTTGATTTGATTTCTTAGATCTCAAAAGGGTAAAGCAAAATTCCATTTTTTAATCGGTAGAATTGAATAACAAGAGATCAAGAAATTCAAAATAAAAAAGCTATGAAAGAATCTTAAATTACCGAGCAATAGCTTTACAATAGCGGGGACTTAATTCTTAGAGAGGAGGCTTGATTTAACTTGGAATGGACATCAAATGCTGAGAAAAGTCCTCTATTTATAGGGTGAAATTTGGTTCCCTCGACTGGTCTAAGGTCTGCCTCGACTGGTCCCGACAGAACCACTTCTAAAATTTTTTGGCCCGATCGGATAAAACAGATCCTCGACTAGTTGAGTGGCTCTCTCGACTGGTTGAGTGGCCAGCTCGACTGGTCGAGTGGGCAAAATGTGCATTGCTGAAGTTCGAGTCGAGACCTGCTCGACTGGTCGAGCCAGTCTCTATGACCGTCGAGTAGGGTGCTCGACTGGTCGAAGAACCACCAGAGTTATCTGAAAATTCAAGTTAATTTCTAGACAGGTCAAGAAAAACCTTGGACTGGTTAAGCCAGTGCCAGGACTAGTTGAACCATGACTAGGACTAGTCGACGTAAGGTTCAAATAGAGTACTATGACCCAAATTCTATATGCAATATGTATGACCTTGTTGAGGCACAAAAATATTCCATTGCAGTGGTCAGAGAATTTCATGGTACAGATCTTTCCCAGGGTCATTTATTCCTTATTTTGGTAAAAATCAGCATCTGGGGGTATTTTGGTAAAAATCAGCATCCGGGGTATTTTGGGTATTTTAGTAAAAATCAGCATCCGGGGGTATTTTTGTAATGACCCAGAAAATTTCGTGCTAAGACCCGAGTATTGCCTCTATTTTCCTTAGAAGTTATTTGTGGGTTAATTAGCGCTAAACTCGATTGCTTGTGAAATTAGCATCAATCACTTTAAATTTGATCTACAGGACTTAAAATCTGTAGAATCGTTAGCGCTATGTTACTTTGAAATTTAGGATTCAACGCTATATCCAGTTGCTCTCGATAATTTTTAGAAGCTTTGGATCGGACCTGGACCGCGCGTCGAAAGTCCGATAGCGATGATCTTAGACAGTTATGGTCACCATGTTGGACTTGACCATCATCTCAAAAATCAAGTCCAGATGATGTCCTGGGTCGATTTGATTGAGTCCGGAGTGAAGAGTGTGAGAACGGTGAGAAATTAAATATAATTTTATGAAATCTGAGTCGTGTCGCTTGCACGACGATTTTAAGCAATCTGACCGTTGGATTTTGACCCAATTTCACCCTCGGATCAGGGAAGATGGCCCAGGCATGTCATAGTGCTTGTGGACCTGATCAAGTTTCGGTGACCGTTAAATTGAGAGTGGTCTGCCACGGCTGATCTGTAAATCTGATCAGTATGAAAACTCAGCTTGACCTAGATCCATGGTCAATGAGCTTAAGTCCAACCGCACATGGAAAAAGGACCACCGGAAGTGCTCCGTTGGATCGAGAGAGGTCTGATTTGGTTATAACCTAAGTATACCTTGGCCCTGGGGCTATTTTCATCAATGTTAGGCCTATATAAAGACCTTAAAACCCTCACTCTCTATTCCATACGAAGTTCCAAAACCCTAGCTAAGAGAGAGAGAGAGAGGAAAAGAGAGAGAAAGTAAGAGAGAAGTTGGTGAATCATTGGAGATTCTTTCTTGTTTCCCTGCATCCTTAAACTATCACTTCTGAATCGTTATTCCGGCGATTCTAAGTTCATCCTTGGGTAAGTTAATCTAACCCTAATCTTTTTAGAGCTTAGAATAGTCTATGTGTTGATGTAGCTCATTTCGATTCTTGCCTTAGGTTATCTAATCGCCGTTGACGAAGACATATCGTCTAAATCAGTTCGGTGTTCTTTTTCTGGTTTAAGGTGCTGACTATATTCGTATAGGTTATGGTTTTCAAGGCTTTCAATGTCAGATAATGATTTATTATTGTTGTGGGTGTAATTTCACATGCCAAATACGATGTTTATATTGCATTCCTGATATATATGAGTTATGTTGAGATTTGTGTATTATATGTGTATGTAGAAAGTATCGTATACGTATAAAATATGAACATGTGCTTGCCCTGATTAACTGTCGTGTATTTGTGCTAGTTGTATGTGTGTCAACTCCTTGGCAAAAGGAATTGTCCAAATGCGTGTATTCCAACATACGTCATGTATGTTGAACTATGTAGTCTAAGTGTTTGTAGAAATGTCTGAATGGTAAGTGTAATATATTATCCTATTTGCGGGTGTTGAGAAGCGATTCTCAACTCTCCTATTGGTGTGTATGATTTCCTACATGCAAGCCACATTCTTTATTATTTAACTTCAAGTATTACTTATGTGTAAATCCATGTTAAGTTGATATTCTTCAAATGCTCACATACCACATGATTTGAATTGTTGTTCCATTACTATTCTAAATTGTTATATGCATATCTGCTATAATGGAATGTGTTTGGGACTATGAAATAGTCCAGGAAATCGGTAATCGGCCTTGAGTTCATGACTGAGGTTGCTTTCGCCACGAAGGACGTGATTTGACGAACCCGAGTCGTATTAGAGTTGTCGGCAGTGGTTTGGCCACACGGAGTATTTGCGCACTCTATATCGTTCAACCCAACGTGCGCTCGTGCTAGTCGAGTTCGTCAAGTAACCCAATTGTCCCGATGTATGTTCACCATGTATGGACGCTATTGTTTGAATCTAGGGTACCAAACTTACCGATGAAATCCCGTTAACCGTTGTACGTTGATCCGCTAAGACTCATGAGCCGGACATGGTGGTATGGGACACCGTGGTCGAGCTGTCGGCCTATGCTGCGGTGACGAGCCTCCCCATAGTGACCAGTGAGTACACCAGACTCGTGAGCCGATTATGGTGGTATGAGACACTATATTTGTGCTGTCGGCCTACATTGATTGGTGACGAGCCCTTTGTAGTGACCTCGAGCATAACTTGATACTGCATTAAGGCGACGAGCCTTAGAGTAGTAACGAAGGTATGATAGGCATGCATTGATTGGTGACGAGCCCTTTACAGTGACCTAAAATCATATGTTCGTATGAGATGGCCTTGGACTAACAACCGTAGAATGGATCACTGTGTGGAAATTGATATGAGGAAGGTACCTTAGCTTCCCAATCCTGCTGTATGAAAAGGACTAATAATAACTTGGTAATCATGTTCATGCACCGCATTGCATGTGCGTAGAAGCTGTTGGCACTGCAGGAGGTTGTCATGCGTAACGTAAGATGAAGACGCTGAGGGAGTGCAGGTGAGGGCATGCATCATTTATACATACATCCTTGCATTGACAAGAGTACTTTAGACTTGTTTAATTGTATTGTCTTATCATTACTACTTGATTGACTTGATATCATGTTAACTTTTACTGTATGGTTCCACTAAGTTGATCACTCACTCCCACGTTCTGGGACGGTGTTTCAACACCAACCAGACTCTGTCTTAGATGCAGATGATGACGCGACCCCTGAGGCAGAGCAGGAGTTCGAGGATGATGAGGCCGCGTTTTCTTTTATGCAATTCTCTGGCGGGTTCATCTGACCCATGTCCTGATATGCGGAGATTCTGGGTTTTCTTTGTAATTGTTCTAGATGATGTCATTTGATGCTTGTATTTTTGAAAGCAACACTTGTAAGTATGACCTGGCATGTATACATATTTCAGGGACTTGCACATGTACACATATGCTTCTTTAAGTCTTCCGCTTGCGTCTTTCACTTATCCCTGAATTATGTTTGCAGTTTGGCTTAATCTATTCCATGTTTTATGCACTCTTACAGAAAACATATATCCATTATTAAATATGTTGCATAAGTGATGTTTTGAAACTCAGGAGCTGAGTTATGCTCGACCCTCGAATTTCAGGGCGTTACAAGTTGGTATCAGAGCATGAATTGGATTAAACTGAATCAGGGTTATGGTCACACACCGCACACTGTCGCCACCTTAGTATAGGAGGGTGCGAGTTTATTGTAGAATTTGTGTATGTGTTTCTGTTGCTTCTATCGGTGAAAGTTTACTGAAAACGATCACCGAGATCAAGTCTGTGCGCACTCCTGATCACACACAGCGACCTAAAATCTCTTCTAGACCGTCCATTGACGAGTTTAGATGGTTTATCTTCCCATCTTAGCCCTTAAAATGTCTGTAAACTCGAATCTGTATCAGATTCTGTTCCTAGTGGCCCGGTAAGCGTCGAATCGGACTAAGGGCCCAATCGGGGCAATTCCAGGGGGACCCAGGGGGGACCCACATCATTTTAGACCTAGGGGGCCAAGAGGACTTCTCCCAAACGGCGAGTCATCGCCGGATTGTCTAGAGACCGGCGATGACCTCGCCGATTCGGCGAGCCCTCGCCGCCCAGCGGGCCGGCTCGGGCCGACGCTCATGGGGTCTTGTGTGGCCCACTTAATCAGGGTTGCTCGATTTTAAACCCTTCTAAACCCTATTTCCTTCACAAACTCACCCTATAAGCTTTCCTTTTCTTCAAGTCTCTCTCAAAACCCCACAAAACCTCCCTCCAAACCCTTTCCTTTCTTCATTTTCGTGCATCCCCATCCTACCATTTCAAAACCTCATCTTCATTACTGTCTTCACTCCTTTTCCCTCTCATTTGAGCTCTCAAATCCTTCTTTGGGATCTCAAGTGTGTGGAAGCCTCACCATTCTTCCCATTTCTCCATTTTCTCTCATTTTCCATGGCCTTATTTGAGTTTATTACGGCCATATTTTCCATCTCCACCTTTCTCTCTTTGATGGGGAAGAGGAGAGCGCCCGTTGATGAAGCCGGGCCTAGCCGCCCAACCCGTGCATGGAGGCCGAGAGGTGCTGCCGCGAGCACGACCGCCACCCATGAGTTTCAGACCAAGCGGGACCTTGATCCTCAAGCTCCCATTGGAAGAACCTTGTTGGCGGAGCTATCTCATGGAGTCTATAAAGGCCGTAGGGTCCTTTTTGAGGCTTATGTAGATCCGCGGCTATTTGGCGAGTTTCTCTTGTTTGAGCGCCTAGAAGGGGCCAGTTGGTGTCCCTTGTTTGAAGGCGAATATTGCGCCAATGTGAGCATATTTGAGCTTTTTATGCCCTCATTCGGGAACCTTCACTGGAGCCTCTGCAGTTCAAGATCCCTTGTGGAAGAGATCGGGAGGCCACAGTCAACGTCGCTTTGATGTTCCGACTCCTGAATGTGCCACTTGGTGAGGTGCATGCCAGTGAGAAGAATTTGAGCAGTGCACGTGAGAGGGATCACCGCACGCGGCTCCTGTGTGGTTGTCTGGTCGAATGGCAACCTAATAAAAGCCTTCTAGCTACCAACATGATGGACGACTTCCGCTTGCTTCACCACATGTGCACATTCAATGTATATCCAAGGTGGAGCAACCGCAGCGAGTGTACATGCCTGATGGTAGATTTTCTGTAGCAAGTGGGGCAAGAAGAGAAGCTATGTCTGCCAACGTACATCTTGCGTTAGATTATCCTTATCGCTCGTTCGAATAGGAGGACCGAATCACTCCCATTTGGTCGACTCATTTGTAAGCTTGCACATGAGTTTGGCTATAGGCTTGGGGCAAAAAAGTCGGTACCTATTTGCTACATTAATGAGACGACCCTAAATCAGATGGACATTGGGCCTCGTCGACGACAAGCCTCAGAAAGTGAGGATGAGACAGAGCGATGAGGAAGAAAGTTATGGCGAGGGTGGAGCTGAGATAGAAGAAGAAGAAGAGCAGGATGAGGAAGAGGTAGAGGCGCAGGATACGAGTGAGAGTTCTCCTCCTGTGGCACCAGAGCAGAGCGCAGATCAGGCTGCCAGGGATGCCCTATCGCTCGGCTTGAGGAGGGTCAGGCTGTTCTACGCCAGAATATTATGGATCTTCGAGGCCTCGTGAAGCACAAGTTCAAAAAGGTGACTCAAACTCTGAAGTCTATCCTGTGTTGTTTGCAGGATAAGGGTGCTCCGCCTCTATCTCCTGATTTTGATGAGTAGTTGCAGTTGTAGTCGTCCTTTGCTCTGTTTGTTGTTTATTTTTGTGTGTAGCCGTTGTTGGCGTAATAGTTTGGGAGTTGTTTGTTGTTTGAAGCTTTAGATGTTTTAGTTCACATGCTTTCTCTGTCGTGATTCATGCAATGCTGCACTTCTTGTATTGTGATAATTTTGTTAAATGGAAAGCATGTTGTTATCTTTGAGTTGTGATGTAAATGTTGTGTGGGTGGATTATGTGAATGTTGGATCTCACAGGTTCCATCCTTTGTTGAATGTAGGGTATGCCTCCTAAGGGTTCGAAGACTTCGGCCCATTTCTCATTAGTCGAGTTGCTTGCCGGGGTTTCTTCCCTAGGCGATAGCCAGACAGATCCACAGTCGGGCCCATCTCATATTGGTGCTGGGTTGGACTCTCAGCCAGCTATTGGCCCCGCTGCTGGGCCGACACCTGTGATTCCACCTATGGCTCCTCCAGTCACGCCTTCAGTTCCTGAGCCGAACCTTGCATCTACGTCGATGCCGTATGCATCTTCGTCTGCTCCGCCTCTTGATAGGTTTGAGCAGATGATGCTGTTGATGCAGCAACAGTAGATTCAGCAGCAGCAGCAGCGGCGGCAGTAGCAGTAGCAGTTTCTGTCTTCCATGGCTGGCATCTTTGCTCAGTCGATGGGGGCGACTCCACCTGCTTCACCTATGCACCCATCTGGGAGCGCTACTGCGAGCGGCACATTTGAGCAATTCCAGCACTTACGACCTCCCACATTTGCGGGTTCTCATAGACCCGAGGAGGCCAAGTACTGGATTGATCGCATCTCTAAGATACTGAGGCCGCTGCACTGTTCTGAGGTTGAGCAGGTCGAGCTTGCCTCCTTCATATTTGAGAAGGAGGCCAGTTATGGTGGGACAGTGTTCTTCGCACTGTTGTAGAAGGGTTTGAATGGATGTGGCAGGCATTTGAGGCACGCTTCCACGAGAAGTATTTTTTGATTACGTACCGACACTAGAAGGAGAGTGAGTTCCTTCGCCTCCGTCAGAGAGGGATGTCGGTGACGGAGTATGAGAACCGGTTTACTTTGCTGGGTTGCTATGCTACTTTGCTTCTGGGTGATCAGTCGATGCGGATGCAGCATTTTTCAGAGGGGTTGAGGCCTGAGATCCAATCGAAGATGTGCCGTGCTAGCATATCTTCCTACGCGGAGTTAGTGAGCATATCCCTGCGAGCTGAGCAGGACGGGGACAGGTCGTCCCGTATGCGAGCACCTATGGTTCCCAAACCACGACCTGACTTTCAGAGTGCACCATTTCTCGGCAAGAGGTCGTGGGCAGATTCTCCTCCGAGGCGTTTAGCGCCGCTCGCTCAGTAGGTGCGATCTGATTTTCGCTGTTCGTACTGTGGGAAGATGGGGCACTCGGATCGCACTTGCTTTTCGCGTATGCGGGATAGTGGATTTACTCCACCACAGAGATCAGTCGTCCGATGCCTCAGGTTATATCACCTCCACCTCTTCGTTCAGCACCAACTCATCCATCCTTTAGACCTTCTGTACCTTGCTTTAGGCCACCTCAGCAGCCCATGGTTCCTCCGCCAAATCGCCAGTAGCAGACTCGAGTTCACGCGCTCTCAGCTGAAGCGCTTATGGCTAACTTGGTGCCGAGATCCTTTGAGGTTACAGCTCACATCCAAGGTATTCCCATTTCTATGTTGGTGGATACAGGGTCCACTACCTCTCTTATATCATATGCGGTAGTTAGGCTCCTGAGTTTGGGCACTGTTACTATGAAGGGAGTGACGCTCACTACCGCTATAGGGATCTCCTCTGCTATGAACAAGCGTTATATGGATTGTTTGATTGATCTAGGGAGTAGATCGATTCTTATGCGACAACCATTACGATGTCATTATGTGTATAGATTGGCTCATGAAGATGGGGGCAGAGATTGATTGTGAAGCTAGGTCGGTGACAATTCATGGACCTGAGGGTGAGACAGTTACTTTCCCTGTTCAGGTCAGTTACCCTTTTTTGTCTTGGTTATTATACTTCTCTATTGGAGAGTATTGCTGGATCGACATTTGAAAGCACGCCTGTAGTTCGGGAGTTTGAAGATGTGTTCGAGTTGATTCCTGGATTACCCCCTCAGCGCGAGATTGATTTTACTATCGATCTCATGCCTGGTGCGGCACCCATTTCTTTGCCCACCTATCGTTGCCTCCGAGTGAAATGGAGGAATTGAGGAAGCAGATAGATGGCTTGTTGAATTTGGATTTTATTTGACTTAGTGTGTTTCCTTGGGGAGCACCTGTTCTGTTTGTGAAGAAGAAGGATGGTTCCTTGCATTATGTATTAATTATCGCAAGTTGAATCAGGTGACTGTGAAGAACAAGTATCCCTTGCCCAGGATCGATGATTTATTTGATCAGTTGAAGGGGGCACGGTACTTTTCGAAGGTTGATCTGTAGTCAGGGTATCATCAGTTGCGCATCAAGAATGAAGACGTGCAGAAGACAGCTTTCAAGACTAGTTTCGGCCATTATGAGTTCCTTGTGATGTCGTTCGGTCTTGCGAACACACTGGCCGTGTTCATGGATCTGATAACAGGGTGTTTCGGCTATTCTTGTTCCGATTCGTCATTGTCTTTATCGATGACAATTTGATATATTCTCCGAGTCGAGAAGAGCACGAGGAGCACTTAAGAGAGGTCTTGGATACTCTCAGGAAGAATCAGCTTTTTGTGCAGTTCAAGAAATACGATTTCTGGAAAGATGAAGTCAAGTTCCTAGGACATGTGGTGTCCAAGGAAGGGATAGTTGTCGATCTTGCTAAGGTAGCTGCAGTTCAGGACTGGAAGCAGCCTGATTTAGTTACTGAGGTGAGAAGCTTTCTGGGTCTAACAGGTTATTATCTACGCTTCATACAAGACTTCTCGAAGATAGCCAGACCGTTGTCTCAGTTGACACGAAAAGATTTGAAGTTTGCTTAGAATGAGAGGGCAGAGATAGCTTTTCAAGAGCTGAAGGACAAGTTGACGTCTGCCCTTGTGCTAGTATTGCCAGAGTAAGGGGTTAAGTATACGATATATACTGACACCTCTTACATTGGTCTAGGTTGTGTCCTTATGTAGAAGGACAGGGTAATTGCATATGCTTCGAGACAGTTGAGAAAATATAAAGAAAATTACCCTACACACGACCTGGAGTTGGCAGCTGTCATTTTTACACTAAAGCTCTGGAGACATTACCTTTATGGAGAGGAATTCGAGCTCTTTTGCAACCACAAGAGCCTTAAGTATATCTTCACGCAGCGTGACTTGAATATGAGGCAACCCGATGGATGAAAACATTGAAAGACTTTAAGTTCGATGTCTCTTACCATCCGGGCAAGGCGAACCTTGTGGCAGATGCATTGAGTCGCAAGAAGGCTATAGAGTTTGCGGCTCCGCTAATGATAGCAGAGTGGGACATGATGAGTTTGTGTGAGACTTTAAGCAGAAACTTACGGTGGAAGAGCCGTATGAGGTTATCGCACACATTCGAGTACAGCCCCTCATTGACAAGAGGATCGTTACAGCTCAGGCAGATGATGAGTTTTTGGCGAAGATGAGAGAGCAGGTTGGTACAGATGAGGGCTCCGAATGGAGTGTTAGTTCATATGGGGGCCTACGATTTCGTGGCCGGCTGTGTCCCAGACATTCCCGACTTGAGACGAGAGGTTCTCGAGTCAGCCCATACTTCTAAGCTTGCAATGCATCCAGGTAGCACGAAGATGTATCAAGATATGAGAAGATCTTATTGGTGGGACAACATGAAGATTCACATTGCTGAGTTTGTATCTCGTTGTCTCACGTGCCAGCAGGTCAAGGCAGAGCATCACCGACCTCCTGAGCTGCTTCAGCCCATGCCCATAGCAGAATGGAAGTGGGACTTCATTTCTATGGATTTTATTTCAGGCCTACCGAGAACGAGGAAGGGACATGACTCTATTTGAGTGATCGTCGACCAATTGACGAAGTCGGCTCATTTCTTACCGATCAGAGTCACAAACTTTGCAGACGAGTTGGCTAGATTGTACATCAAGGAGATTGTACGTCTGCACGGAGATCCCTTGGAGATTGTGTCTGACAGAGAAACGCGTTTCACATCTGGACTCGTATCCAAGAAGTGATGGGTTTGAAATTGAAGGTCAGCACCGCGTTTCATCCGCAGACAGATGGGCAGACGGAACGTGTGAATCAGGTTCTGGAAGACATGTTGCGAGCTTGTGTTTTGGATTTCAAGGACAGTTGGGATGATTGTCTCCCTTATGCAGAGTTCGCATATAATAATAGTTTCCAGGCGAGTATCAGCATGGCTCCCTACGAGGCATTGTATGGTCGCCTGTGCAGAGCACCGCATTGCCGGGCAGAAGTTGGTGAGCGCAGTTTGATTGACCCCGAGTTGGTGCAGGCGACTTCAGAGAAAGTTGACATTATTCGACGTCGACTTCTGACAGCCCAGAGCAGGCAGAAGAGTTATGCTGATACGAGGCGGCGACCGCTTGAGTTTGAGGTTAGAGACCATGTATTTCTTAGGGTTTCCCCTATGAAGGGAGTTCTGCGGTTCGGTAAGAAGGGAAAGCTCACGCCGAGATTTATTAGTCCATTTCAAATTCTGGATCGAGTGGGAGCGGTAGCATACCGCCTTGCTTTGCCCACACCACTTGCGGACGTGTATAACGTATTTCATGTTTTTATGCTGAAGAAGTACGTTCCTGATCCTTCGCATATTATCAGTTGGGAGCATGTGCAGTTGAGCGAGGATGCCACATATGTACTGCGACCGACGCGTATCCTAGACAAGAAGGAGCAGGTATTGTGTAGCAAGGCCATCCCTCTTGTGAAAGTACTATAGACGCATCATAGTGAAGAAGAGGCTACTTGGGAGACTGAAGCTGAGGTCAAAAAGAGCTACCCTCAGATCCTTGAGGAATATGAGAAGGTATGAATTTCGAGGATGAAATTTTTCTTTAAGGGGGGTAGATTGTAATGACCCGGAAAATTTCGTGCTAAGAACCTAGTATTGCCTCTATTTTCTGTAGAAGTTATTTGTGGGTTAATTAGTGCTAAACTCGATTGCTTGTGAAATTAGCATCAATCACTTTAAATTTGATCTGCAGGACTTAAAATCTATAGAATCATTAGCGCTATGTTACTCTGAAATCTAAGATTCAACGCTATATCCAGTTGCTCTCGGGAATTTTTAGAAGCTTTGGATCGGACCTGGACCGCGCGTCGAAAGTCCGATAGCGATGATCTTAGACATTATGGTCACCATGTTGAACTTGACGATCACCTCAAAAATCAAGTCTAGATGATGTCCTGGGTTGATTTGATTGGGTGAAGAGTGCGAGAACGGTGAGAAATTAAATATGATTTTATGAAATCTGAGTCGTGTCGCTTGCGCGACAATTTTAAACAATCTGACCGTTGGATTCTGAC
Organism: Magnolia sinica; assembly: GCF_029962835.1. Taxonomy (NCBI): domain Eukaryota; kingdom Viridiplantae; phylum Streptophyta; class Magnoliopsida; order Magnoliales; family Magnoliaceae; genus Magnolia; species Magnolia sinica. The sequence goes on from NC_080580.1 coordinate 49,462,689, forward strand.
CCAATTTCAGCCTCAGATCAAGGAAGATGGCCCAGGCATGTCATAGTGCTTGTGGACCTGATCGAGTTTCGGTGACCGTTGAACTGAGAGTGGTCCACCATGACTGATCTGTAAATCCTATCGGTATGAAAACTCAGCCTGACCTAGATCCATGGTCAGTGAGCTTAAGTCCGACCACACGTAGAAAAAGGACCACCGGAAGTGCTCCGTTGGATCGAGAGAGGCCTGATTTGGTTATAACCTAAGTATACCTTAGCCCTGGGGCTATTTTCGTCAATGTTAGGCCTATATAAAAACCTTAAAACCCTCACTCTCCATTCCATACGAATTTTCAAAACCCTAGCTAAGAGAGAGAAAGAGGAAAAGAGAGAGACAGTAAGAGAGAAGTTGGTGAATCATTGGAGATTCTTTCTTGTTTCCCTGCATCCTTAAACTATCATTTCTGAAACGTTATTCCGGCGATTCTAAGTTCATCCTTGGGTAAGTTAATCTAACCCTAATCTGTTTAGAGCTTAAAATAGTCTATGTGTTGATGTAGCTCATTTCTATTCTTGCCTTAGGTAATCTAGTCGCCGTTGACGAAGACATATTGTCTAAATCAGTTCGGTGTGCTTTTTCTAGTTTAAGGTGCGGACTATATTCGTATAGGTTACGGTTTTCAAGGCTTTCAATGTCAGATAATGATTTATTATTGTTGTGGGTGTAATTTCACTTGCCAAATGCGATGTTTATATTGTGTTCTTGATATATATGAGTTATGTTGAGATTTGTGTATTCTATGTATATGTAGAAAGTATCGTATACGTATAAAATATGAACATGTGCTTACCATGATTAACTGTCGTGTATTTGTGCTAGTTGTATGTGTGTCAACTCTTGGCAAAAGGAATTGTCCAAATGTGTGTATTCCAACATACGTCATGTATGTTGAACTATGTAGTCTAAGTGTTTGTAGAAATGTCTGAATGGTCTAAAGTGTAATATATTATCCTATTTGCGGGCGTTAAGAAGCGATTCTCAACTCTCCTATTGGTGTGTATGATTTCCTACATGCAAGCCACATTCTTTGTTGTTTAACTTCAAGTATTACTTATGTGTAAATCCATGTTAAGTTAATATTCTTCAAATGCTCACATACCACATGATTTGAATTGTTATTCCATTACTATTCTAAATTGTTATATGCATATCTGTTATAATGGAATGTGTTTGGGACTATGAAATAGTCCAGGAAATCGGTAATCAGCCTTGAGTTCGTGGCTGAGGTTGCTTTCGCCACGAAGTACGTGATTTGACGAACCCGAGTCGTATTAGAGTTGTAGGCAGTGGTTTGGCCACACGGAGTGTTTGCGCACTCTATGTCGTTCAACCCAACGTGCGCTCGTGCTAGTCGAGTTCGTCAAGTAACCCGATTGTCCCGATGTATGTTCACCATGTATGGACTCTATTGTTTGAATCTAGGGTACCAAACATACCGATGAAATTTCGTTAACCGTTGTACCTTGATCCGCTAAGACTCATGAGCCGGACATGGTGGTATGGGACACCGTAGTCGAGCTGTCGGCCTATGCTGGGGTGACGAGCCTCCCCGTAGTGACCAGTGAGCACACCAGACTTGTGAGCCGATTATGGTGGTATGGGACACTATATTCGTGCTATCGGCCTACATTGATTGGTGACGAGCCCTTTATAGTGACCTTGAGCATACCTTAATACTGCATTAAGGCGACGAGCCTTAGAGTAGTAACGAAGGTATGATAGGCGTGCATTGATTGGTGATGAGCCATTTGCAGCGACCTAGAACCATATGATCGTATGAGATGGCCTAGGACTAACGACCCTAGAATGGATCACTATGTGGAAATTGATATGAGGAAGGTACCTTAGCTTCCCAATCCTGCTGTATGAAAAGGACTAATAATAACTTGGTAATCATGTTCATGCACCGCATTGCATGTGCGTAGAAGTCGTTGGCACTGCCGGAGGTTGTTATGCGTAACGTAAGATGAAGACGCTGAGGGAGTGCAGGCGAGGGCATGCATCATTTATACATACATCCTTGCATTAACATGAGTACTTTAGACTTGTTTAATTGTATTGCCTTATCATTACTGCTTGATTGACTTGATATCATGTTAACTTTTACTGTATGGTTCCACTGAGTTGATCACTCACTCCCACGTTCTGGGGTGGTATTTCAATACCAACCAGACTCTGTCTTAGATGCAGATGATGACGCGACCCCTGAGGCAGAGCAGGAGTTCGAGGATGATGAGGCCGTGTTTTCTTTTATGCAGTTCTCTAGCGGGTTCATGTGAGCCATGTCCTGATATGTGGGGATTCTGGGTTTTCTTTGTAATTGTTCTAGATGATGTCATTTGATGATTATATTTTTGAAAGCAACACTTGTAAGTATGACCTGGCATGTATACATATTTCAGGGACTTGCACATGTACACATGCTTCTTTAAGTCTTTCGATTACATCTTTCACTTATCCCTGAATTATGTTTGCAGTTTGGCTTAATCTATTCCATGTTTTATGCACTCTTACAGACAACATACATCCATCATTAAATATGTTACATAAGTGATGTTTTGAAACTCAGGAGCTGAGTTATGCTCGACCCCTGAATTTCAGGGTGTTACAATTTTCGTAAAAATCACCATCCGAGGGTATTTTGGGTATTTTGGTAAAAATTAATGATCTAGGGTATTCTGGTAAAATGAGTGATCTGGAGTATTTTGGTAAAATGAGTGATCTGGAGTACTTTGGTAAAATGAGTGATCTGGAGTATTTTGGTAAAAATGAATGATCTGGGGTATTTTGGTAAAAATGAGTGATCTTGGGTATTTTGGTAAAAAGAGAAAGGATGAACATTACGTTGTATTAATGAAGAAGTTGGTGATCACCACCATTTAAAGGAGGGCTTGGTGGACACCATTGGTTAAGAAAGGAGGTTGGTTATTTCCTTAAGGAGAAGTGGTGGTGATCACCATGGTTTAAGGAAGGGAGGAGAGAGGGAGGTCTATAAATACGCCCTCCCATTCCTCATTTGGACAGAATAGACAAGAAGAGACAAGAGGGAGAGAAGTAAGGAGAAAGAGTGGAGAAGTGGAGGGTTGTGTGCTGGAGGGTTTGTGCGGCGCACAACCCATTCACCGCACAACATGGGTTAGTGCACAACCTCATCTCCTTTGGATTAGCACACAATGCCATCTCCTATGGATTAGCGCACAACGCCACATCTTCTTATCCCTTGTCCTAGCGTACAACGATTACTTCCATATTCAAAGTGTTGTGCGCCACTTTTAAAGGGAACTTTGTCTGGATACAACTGTTGTGCGCCAATTTATAAGAGGCCATGTCTTAAAGCTCTCCATTGTGCGCCACTTTGTAGGAGGCCATGTCTTAAAGCTCTCTATTGTGTGCCACTTTGTAAGAGGCCATGTCTTAAAGCTCCCCATTGTGTGCCACTTTAAGTGGGTACATGTCTTAAAGCTCTCCATTGTGTGCCACTTTAAGTGGGTACATGTCTTGAAGCTCTCCATTGTGCGCCACTTTAAGTGGGTACATGTCTTGAAGCTCTCCATTGTGTGCCACTTTAAGTGGGCACATGTCTTGAACCTTTCTATTATGCGCCACTTTAAGTGGAAACATGTCTTGAAGCTTTTCATTATGCACAAGGTGGTTAGTGCGGCGCACAATACATGTGGCGCACAATGCCTATTTTAAGGAAGCTTTACATCCGCACAACACCCACTTTCCAAGGAGCAAGTTCCGCACAATACCCCATCTTTCTCTCCCCTGTCAGAGCACACAATGCCCACTTCCATATTTGAAGCGTTGTGCGCCACTTCTTGTGGAATGTTGTCCACATTCCAAGCTTTGTGCATCTTGATGGGAAAACCCTTTATGCGCCACTCTCTATGGGTCTTTGTCCTGAGGAAAGTCTTTAGGTGCCACTTCTTAAGGAAGTGTGGTGCGCATTTCCTAACATGAGGCTTCCAATGCCACTTTTCCCTCTCCTCATGTCTAAATGCAGGCTTTTGAATAACCCATGTGCCACTTCTCTCTCCCCTTGTCTTGAGGAGAGGCTTTTCATGTCTTGACGGATACTCCATGTGGAACAATGTCCAAACAAGAACCTTTTCATGTCCTGAGACAAATACTCCCTACACCATCTCATGTAAGAGAAGGGATGATCGCCACTCCACATTTCAAGGGATGATCATCGCCACTCCACATTTTAGGGGATGATCGCCGATCCACATTTCAAGGGATGATCATCGTTGCTCTAAATTTTATGGGATGATCGACACTCCACATTTCAAGGGATTGCCGCTCCACATTTCAAGGGATCATCGCTCCGCATTTCAAGGGTTTCACTGGATGAATGAATGGAAGGATGATCAGAACTGATCTCAATGGTCAGATCAAGGAAGAATGAATAGAAGGATGATTAGAACTGATCTCAATAGTTAGATCAAGGAAAAATGAATGAAAGGATGATTAGAACTGATCTCAATGGTCAGATCAAGGAAGAATGAACAGAAGGATGATCAAAACTGATCTCAATGGTCAGATCAAGGGTTTCAAGCCCGTACAACCTTTCCACCTTTGCGAGGAATATCAAAACCGTCGAAAAGCTGCCAAAATTGCCATTGGACTGTCTTATCTTTCATTCATTGCTTTGATTGATTGTACTTTATTTTTAGAATCAAGAGAATCCGAGGATGTAAATGAACTTAAAATAAATGCGATGATTGTTCTCTCACTCTTTCTTTGTTGTCATTGAATAAATCCCCCAAACCAAACGCTTTTGTTTCTTGTTCGAAAATATGCCAGGTACCTATTATTCAATGATGACTTTGAAAATATTAAGAGAACATTTATCACTTTTTGGCATCTATATACACGCCAAAATGGTGACTCTCAACGGGAACATCCTCCCTTCATCTTTAAAAACAAAGTATAATTCCATTTAAGTAAAATAACTAATACTTTGTTCCAAATGACAGGTATATTGCAACAGCCTTTCTCCTGACTAATGTGGTTGTCTACTTCACATCCGACAGATTTCCACCAAAAAGTATCAGAAAAGATCAAATCAGTTGTGAACAAGGACAAACAATGCCAGGTAATGTCCGAAGTAGTTTCTACTTCACCAGTAACGCATCAAGATGATGAAAGATAGATGATAGTGTGTTGGTGCACAAAAATGGCTGCGCAAATGGTTTGGGAAGTTGCTCGCACCTATGCAATAATAGACTGGTTAAGTATAATGAGACCCTTGGGTAGACTTGTGCAAAGGGTATAGGGTGTTGTGTGCACAGGCACAATAGTAATTCAAATAAGCTAACAGGCATGGTTGAGATTTGATGAAAGGTAGGCCCACGATATGCATACCAAGGATTCATACGTATGAAGGTCTGAAAAATGAAATATAATGATATCTGGAAAGTGAAGGGTTTGATCTTCTTTTACAAGGGGTATCATCCTGCCAAGTATGGTTAAAGGTTCAGTTATGTGCAATTCCATGAAGCATAGTCTTACCTCACTCACTCAGTTCATCCTCTTTGACGGCATTAATAATGCAGTTTTCATTTTCTCCTTCGATATTAGGATGCTCAAAGTACACAAAAACACAGAAAATTTGGCAGCAAATATTAATTGGCCTTCATTAGATGAGCATGTTGCTAAAGAAGTCTTAACCTTCCAACAATGACTACCGCGAACAATAGCAAGCTCTAAGGAAATCCTTTAGATAAGAAATTAGTTCGATTGAATTAGACGTTGCCCACCAACGAGAAGACGAATCAATAAGTGCATTCATCAGTCAATAAAGAACCCTGGGGGCATCATCACAATTTGCCAGAATAGAAAAACAAGTCAATACGCAATTTGAAAAGAGTCAAAGTGAAGTTGCTCAACCCTCATATGAATCAATTATTTCAAAGTCTTAAGAGAACGGTAACAAATATTGCCAAAGAAAGAAAGCAAAACGAAGGATCGTCAAAAGTAAAGAGTTAAAATTCCAATAAAGAGAATGACGGTGATTTTACAAATAAGAAAGTAAAGAAAGAGCTGGGACAATTTAAGGACAATGAGAAACATACAGATGGTATACTTCCTATAAGGAATCTGTAATGCCCTGAAATTCGGGGGTCGAGCATAACTCAGCTCCCGAGTTTCAAAACATCACTTATGCAACATATTTAATGATGGATGTATGTTGTCTATATGAGTGCATAAAACATGGAATAAATTAAGCCAAATGTAAACATAATCTAGGGTTAAGTGAAAGACGCAAGCGGAAGACTTAAAGAAATACATGTGTACATGTGCAAGTCCCTGTAATATGTATACTCTACCAGGTCATAATTATAAGTGTTGTTTTCAAAATATAAGTATCAAAATGAAATTATCCATTACAAAAGAAAACCCAGAATCCCCGTAGATCAGGACACGACTCACATGAACCCGCCTGAGAACTGCATGAAAGAAAGCGCGTCCTCATCATCCTCATACTCCTGCTCTGCCTCAGGGGTCGCGTCATCATCTTCATCTAAGACAGAGTCTGGTTGGTGTTGAAACACCGTCCTAGAATGTGGGAGTGAGTGATTAACTCAGTGGAACTATACAGTAAAAGTTAACATGTTATCAAATCAATCAAGCAGTAATGATAAGGCAATACAATCAAACACATCCTAATTACTCTTGTTAATGCAAGGATGTATGTAGAAATGATGCATGCCCTTGCCTGCACTCCCTCAGCGTCTTCATCTTACGGTAAGCATGACAACCTCCCGCAGTGCCAACGATGCCAATGCACATGCAATGCGGTGCATGATTACCAAGTTGTTATTAGTCCTTTTCATACAACAGGATTGGGAAGCTAAAGTACCTTCCTCATATCAATTCCCAAACGGTGATCCATTCTAGGGTCGTCAGTCCTAGACAATCTCATACGATCATATGGTTTTAGGTCGCTGCAAAGGGCTCGTCACCAATCAATGCATGCCTATCATACTTTAGTTACTACCCTAAGGCTCGTTGCCTCAATGCAGTATTAAGGTATGCTCGAGGTTACTACAAAGGGCTCGTCACCAATCAATGTAGGCCGACAGCGTGAATATAGTGTCCCATACCACCATAATCGGCTCACGAGTCTGGTGTGTTCACTGGTCACTACGGAGAGGCTCGTCACCCCAGCATAGGCCGACAGCTCGACCACGGTGTCCCGTACCACCATGTCCGGCTCATGAGCTTTAGCGGATCAAGGTACAACGGTTAACAGGATTTCATCGGTAAGTTTGGTACCCTAGATTCAAACAATAGTGTCCATACATGGTGTACATCCACCGAGACAATCGGGTTACTTGACGAACTCGACTAGCACGAGCACACGTTGAGTTGAACGGCATAGAGTGCGCAAACACTCCATGTGGCCAAACCACTACCGACAACCCTAGTACGACTCGGGTTCGTCAAACACGTCATATGTTACCGATTCCCTGGACTATTTCATAGTCCCAAGCACATTCAATTATAACAGATATTCACATTAACAATTTAGAACGGTAATGGAACAACAATTCTAATCATACAATATGGAACCATTTGATGAATATCAACTTAACATGGATTTACACATAAGTAGTGATTGAATTTAAACAACAAAGAATGTAAATTGCATGTAGGAAATCATACACACCAATAGGATAGTTGAGAATCTCTTCTCAACGTCAGTCAACAGAATAATATATTACACACTTGATCATTCAGACATTTCTACAAACACTTAGACTACTTATTCCAACATACATGACATATGTTGGTGATAACACACATTTGGACAATTCCTTTCGCCAAGTAGTTGACACACATACAACTAGCGCAAATACCTGACAATTAATCATGGTAAACATATGTTCGTATTTCATACGCATACGATACTTTCTACATATAATAGGAATACACACATCTCAATATATCTCATATATATCAGGAACGCAATATAAAGATCGCATTTGGCATGTGAAATTACATCCACAACAATAATAAATCATTAACCAACATTGAAAGCCTTGAAAACCATAACCTATACAAATATAGTCCGTACCTTAACCAAAAAATGCACACAGATCTGATTCAGACGATAAGTCTTCGTCAACAGCGACTAGACAACCTAAGGCATGAATAGAAATGAGCTACATTAACACTTAGATTATTCTAAGCTCCAAAACAGGTTAGGGTTTGATTAACTTACCCAAGAATGAGCTTAGAATCGCCGGAATAACGATTCAGAAGTGATGTTTTGAGGATGCAGAGTAACAAGGAAGAATCTCAAGATGATTCAACAACTTCTCTCTCACTTTCTCTCTCTTTTCCTCTCTCTCTTTTAGCTAGGGTTAGAAAATTCGTATGGAATTGAGAGTGAGGGTTTTAAGGTCTATATATAGGCATAAAACGGATGAAAATAGCCCCAAGGCCAAGGTATACTTAGGTTATAACCAAATCAGGTCTATATCGGTCCAACAGAGCGCTTCTGGTGGTCCCTTTTCCACGTGCGGTCGGACTTAAGCTCACTAACCATGGATCTAGGTCGGTCTGAGTTTTTGTACCGATCGAATTTACAGATCGCTCATAGCGGACCAATCTCAATTCAATGGTCACCGAAACTCGATCAGGTCCACAAGCACTATGACATGCCTGGGCCATCTTACCTGATCCGAGGGTAAATTTGGGTTAGAATCCAACGGTCAGATTACTTAAAATCGTCGTGCAAGCGACACGACTTAGATTTCATAAATTTATATTTAATTTCTTAGCTTTCTCACACTCTTTACTCCAGACTCAAGCAAATCGACCCAGGACATCATTTGAACTTGATTTTTTAGGTGATGGTCAAGCCCAACCAGGTGATCATAATTGTCTAAGATCATTGCTATCGGACTTTCGACGCACGGTCCATGTCTGATACAAAGTTTCCAAGTAATCCTGAGAGCAACTGGATTTAGAGTTGAATCCCAGATTTCAGGGTAACTAGCGCTAACGATTCTACAGGTTTTGAGTCCTGCAGATCAAATTTAAAGTGATTGATGCTAATTTCACATGCAATCGAGTTTAGCGCTAAATAACCCACAATAAACTTCTAAAGAATTTGAGGTAGTACTCGGGTCTTTGCACGAAATTTTCTGAGTCATTACAATCTACCCCCCTTAAAGAAAAATTTTGTCCCCGAAATTCGTACCTTCTCATACTCCTCAAGGATCTGAGGGTAGCTCTTTCTAACCTCAGCTTCGGTCTCCCAAGTAGCCTCTTCTTCACTATGATGTGTTCATAGTACTTTCACAAGAGGGATGACCTTGCTACGCAATACCTGCTCCTTCCTGTCTAGGATACATGTCGGTCGCAGGATATATGTGGCATCCTCGCTCAACTGCACCTGCTCCCAACTGATAATATGCGAAGGATCAGGAACGTACTTCTTTAGCATAGAAACATGAAATACGTTATGCACGTCCGCAAGTGGTGTGGGCAAAGCAAGGCGGTATGATACCGCTCCCACTCGATCCAGAATTTGAAATGGACCAATAAATCTCGGCATAAGCTTTCCCTTCTTACCGAACCGCAGAACTCCCTTCATAGGGGAAACCTTAAGAAATACATGGTCTCCAACCTCAAACTCAAGTGGTCGCCGCCTTGTATCAGCGTAACTCTTCTGCCTGCTCTGGGCTGTCAGAAGTCGACGTCGAATAATGTCAACTTTCTCTGAAGTCGCCTGCACCAACTCTAGGCCAATCAAACTACGCTCGCCAACTTCTGCCCAGCAATGTGGTGCTCTACACGAGCGACTATACAATGCCTCGTAGGGAGCCATGCCGATACTCACCTGGAAGTTGTTGTTTTACGTGAACTCTGTATAAGGGAGATAATCATCCCAATTGTCCTTGAAATCCAGAACACAAGCTCGCAACATGTCTTCCAGAATCTGATTCACACATTCTGTCTGCCCGTTTGTTTGCGGATGAAATACGGTGCTGAATTTCAATTTCACACCCATCGCTTCTTGGATACGAGTCCAGAAGATAGATGTGAATTGTGTGTCTCTATCAAACACAATCTCCAAGGGAACTCCATGCAAACGTACAATCTCCTTGATGTACAACCTAGTCAACTCGTCTGCAGAGTTTGTGACTCTGATCGGTAAGAAATGAGCCAACTTTGTCAATTGGTCGACGATCACCCAAATAGAGTCATGTCCCTTCTTCGTTCTCGGTAGCCCTGAAATAAAATCCATAGAGATGAAGTCCCACTTCCATTTTGCTATGGGCATCGGCTGAAGCAGTCCAGGAGGTCGGCGATGCTCTGCCTTGACCTGCTGGCACGTAAGACAACGAGATACAAACTCAGCAATGTGAACCTTCATGTTGTCCCACCAATAAGATCTTCTCATATCTTGATACATCTTCCTGCTACCGGGATGCATTGCAAGCTTAGAATTATGGGCTGCCTTGAGAACCTCCCGTCTCAAGTCAGGAATGTCTGGGACACATAGTCGGCCACGATATTGTAGGCTCCCATCTGAACCAACACTCCACTCGGAGTCCTCATTTGTACCAACCCGCTCTCTCATCTTTGCCAATAGCTCATCATCTGCCTAAGCTGCAATGATCCTCTGGTCAATGAGGGGTTGTACTCGAATGTGTGCGATAACCTCATACGGCTCTTCCACCGTAAGTTTCTGTTCAAAGTCCCGCACAAACTCTATCATGTCCCATTCCGCTATCATTAGCGGAGCCGCAAACTCTATAGCCTTCTTGCGACTCAACGCGTCTGCCACAAGATTTGCCTTGCCCGAATGGTAAGAGACATCGAACTTAAAGTCTTTCAATGTTTCCATCCATCGGCGTTGCCTCATATTCAAGTCACGCTGCGTGAAAATATACTTAAGGCTCTTGTGGTCGCAAAAGAGCTCGAACTCCTCTCTGTAGAGGTAATGTCTCCAGAGCTTTAATGCAAAAATGACAGCTGCCAACTCCAGGTCATGTGTAGGGTAATTTTCTTCATGCTTCCTCAACTGTCTCGAGGCATATGCAATCACCCTGTCCTTCTGTATAAGGACACAACCCAAACCAATGCGAGAGACGTCAGTATATATCGTATACTTAACCCCTTGTTCTGGCAATGCTAACATAGGGGCGGATGTCAACTTGTCCTTCAGCTCCTGAAAAGTTATTTTCATCTTTTCATTCCAAGAAAACTTCAAGTCCTTCCGTGTCAATTGAGACAATGGTCTGGCTATCTTCGAGAAGTCTCGAATGAAACGTCGATAATAGCCTGCTAGACCCAGAACGCTTCTCACCTCAGTAACCGAATCAGGCTGCTTCCAGTCCTAAACTGCAGCTACCTTAGTGAGATCGACAACTATCCCTTCCTTGGACACCACATGTCCTAGGAACTTGACTTCCTCTTTCCAGAAATCACATTTCTTGAACTGCGCAAAAATATGATTCTTCCTGAGAGTATCCAAGACTGCTCTTAAGTGCTCCTCGTGCTCTTCCCGACCCGCAAAGTATATCAAAATGTCATCGATAAAGATAATGACGAATCGGAACAAAAATGGCTGAAACACCCTGTTCATCAGATCCATGAACACGGCCGGTGCGATCGTAAGACCGAACGACATCACAAGGAACTCATAATGGCCGAAGCTAGTCCTGAATGCAGTCTTCTGCACGTCCTCATTCTTGACGCACAACTGATGATACCCTGACTGCAGATCAACCTTCGAAAAGTACCGTACCCCCTTCAACTGATCAAATAGATCATCGATCCTAGGCAAGGGATACTTGTTCTTCATAGTCACCTGATTTAACCTGCGATAATCTATACATAATCGCAAGGAACCATCCTTCTTCTTGACAAATAGAACAGGTGCTCCCCAAGGGGACACACTAGGTCGAATAAAGCCCAACTTCAATAAGCCATCTATCTGCTTCCTCAATTCCTTCATTTCACTCGGAGGCATATGATAGGTGGGCAATAAAATAAGTGTCGCACCAGGCATGAGATCGATAGTAAAATCAATCTCATGCTGAGGGGGTAATCCAGGAATCGACTCAAACACATCGTCAAAATCCCAAACTACCGGCGTACTTTCAAGCGCCGAACTAGCAATACTCTTCAATAGAGAAGTATAACAACCAAAATGAAAAGGGTAACTGACCTGAACAGGGAAAGTAAATATCTCGCCCTCAGGTCCATGGATTGTCACCAGCCTAGCTTCACAATCAATCTCTACTCACATCTTTGTGAGCCAATCCATACCTAAAATGACATTGTAATGATATAGAGGTGCGACAAATAGGTCAACCAGGATTGATCTGTTCCCTAAATCAATCAAACAACCCATACAAATCTTGGTAATATCAGAGGAGGTCCCTGTAGTGGTAGTGAGTGTCACTCCCTTCATAGTAACAGTGCTCAAACTCAGGCGCTTAACTGCCGCATACGATATAATAGAAGTAGTGGACCATGTATCCACCAACAAAGAAACAGGAATACCTTGGATGTGAGCTGTAACCTTGAAAGATCTCGGTGCCAAGTCAGCCCCAAGCGCTTCAGCTGTAAGCGTGTGAACTCAAGCCTGCTGTGGATGATTCGGTGGTGGAACCATGGGCCGCTGAGGTGGCCTGAAGCGAGGCACAGAAGGTCTAAAGGATGGGTGAGCTGGCACTGAACGAAGGGGTGGAGGTGATATGACCTGAGGCATCGGACGGCTGATCCTCTGCGGTGGAGTAAATCCACTGTCCCTCATTCGCGTAAAGCAATTACGATCCGAATGCCTAATCTTCCCACAGTATGAACAGCGTAAGCCAGAACACATAAGCTGAGCGGGCGGCACTGGATGCCTCGGAGGAGAAATAGGAAAGATGGAAAACTTCCACACACTTGAGAGCCCAAAAGATGATGTGAGAGCCCAAATGAGAAGGAAATGGAGTGAAATCAGGAATGGGGGTGAGGGTTTTGAGGTGGGGTGATGGGGTTTGCACGAAAATGAAAGAAGAAGAAGATTTGGGGGGATTTGGAGAAGCTTTGAGAGGGATTTCAAGAAAAGGAGAGCTTGGGAGGGAGGTTTGTGAAGGAAGTAGGGTATAGGAAGGGTTTAAATCAACGAACCATGGAGGGGTGGGCCACACTAGGCCAAATATTCATCGGCCCCCACCGGCCCGCCCGGCCTGGCCCGCTAATCGGCAAGGCCTCGCCGAGCCGGCGATGGCATCGCCGTTCTCTGGACCTTCCGGCGATGCCTCACCATTTGGGCGAGGTCCTCCTACTCCCTTAGCTCCTAAATGATGTGGTTCCCCCCTGGGCCCCACTGGAAATGCCCCGATTGGCCCCTTTGCTTGGTTCGACGCCTATCGGGCCATTCGGGCAGAAATCTGATTGAAACAGAGATTTCTTGAAGGTTAAAGGGTTGAAATGGGAAGATAGACCATCTAGACTCATTAATAGATGATCTAGGAAAGGTTTCGGGTTACTGTGTGTGATCAGGAGAGAGCACAGACTCGATCTCGGCGATCGTTTTTAGGAAACTTTCGCCGATAGAAGCTACGAAGAACAAACACACAATCTATGATAGACGCGCACCCAAATATACTAAAGTGGTGACAACGTGCGGTGTGTGACCATAACCCAGGTCCGGTTTAATCCAGATCATGCTCTGATACCAACTTGTAACGCCCTGAAATTCAGGGGTCGAGCATAACTCAGCTCCCGAGTTCCAAAACATCACTTATGCAACATATTTAATGATGGATGTATGTTGATTGTATTAGTGCATAAAACCTGGAATAGATTAAGCCAAAGTGCAAATATAATTCAGGGATAAGTGAAGAAAGCAAGTGGAAGACTTAAAGAAATATATGTGTACATGTGCGAATCCCTGAAATACATACACATACCAGGTCATATGACAAGTGTTATTATTAAAATTACAAGTATCAAATTACATCATTTAAATCCCAAAAGAAGTCCCAGCATCCCGCGCATCAGAACAAGGCTCACTAGAACCCATCTGAAAACTGCATAAACAAGAAAGCAGCCTCATCATCATCCATCTCCCGATCTGCCTCAGAAGTCGCATCAGCATCTGCAACATCAGCATCTAAGACAGAGTCTGGTGGGTGTTTAACACTGCCCCAGAACGTGGAGTGAGTGATCAACTCAGTGGAACAATAAAGCAAAGGTTAACATGTTATCAGTTCAATCAAGCAGTAATGATAAAGCAGAACAATTAAGCAGGTCCTAAGTACTCTTGTTAATGTAAGGATGTATGCAGAATGATGCGTGCCCTCGCGCGTACACCCTCAGCGTCTTCATCTTACGTTACGCATGACATCGCCTCAAAGTGCGCTACGTCTACAAAGCACATGCAAATGCGGTGCATGAACATGATTACCAAGTTGTCATTAGTCATTTTCATACAGCAGGATTGGGAAGCTAAGATACCTTCCTCATATCACCATCCAAACAGTGATCCATTCTAGGGTCATCAATCCTAGGCATCTCATACGATTATATGGTTTCAGATCGTTGCAAAGGGCTCGTCACCAATCAATGCATGCCTATCATACCTTTGTTACTACACCAAGGCTCATCACCTCAATGCGGTATCCAGGCATGCTCGAGGTCATTACAAAGGGCTCGTCACCAATCAATGTAGGCCGACAGCACGAATATAGTATCCCATACCACCATAATCGGCTCACGAGTTTAGTTGCTCACTAGTCACTACGGGGAGGCTCGTCACCCCAGTGTAGGCCGACAGCTCGACCACGGTGTCCCATTCCACCATAATCGACTCATGAGTCTTAGCGGATCAAGGTACCATGGTTTATAGGATTTCATTGGTAAGTCCGGTACCCTAGATTCATACAGTAGCATCCATACATGGTGAACATACATCGGACAATCGGGTTGCTTGACGAATTCGACTAGCACGAGGGCACGTTGGGTTGAACGACATATAGTGCGCAAACACTCCGTGTGGCCAAACCATTGCCGACAACTCTAATACGACTCGGGTTCATCTAATCACATCCTTCGTGGCGAAAGCAATCTCAGCCACGAACTTAAAGTCGATTACCGATTTCCTGGACTAAAGCATAGTCCCACACACATTACATTACAACAGATATTCGTATTGAATGTAGAACAGTAATGGAGTAACAACTCAAATCACGTGGTACTCAAGCATTTGAAGAATATCAACTTAACATAAATGTAAGCATAAGTAATACTTGAAATTAACCAACAAGGAATGCAACCAGCAAGTAGGAAATCATACACAATAGTGGGAGAGTTGAGAATCGTTTCTCAATGCCCATACTAGGTTCAAATGTCACACTTTAGATCATTTAGACATTTCTACAAACACTTAGAATACATAATACAACATACATGACGTATGCTGAAATACACACATTTGGACAATTCCTTTTACCAAGGAGTTGTCGCACATACATCTAGCATACATACACGACAAATAATCATGGCAATCATAAGTTCATATTTTATACGCATACGATACTTTATACATACACATAGAATACACAAATCTTAATATAACACATGCATATCAGGAATGCAAAGTAAACATAACATTTGGCATGTGAAATCTCATCCATAGCAAGAATAAATCATTCACTGGCATTGAAAGCCTTGAAAACCATAACCTATACACTTAAAGTCCGCACCTTAATCCAGAAAAGAACACCGAACTGATTTCAGACGATATGTCTTTGTCAATGGCGATAGAATACCCTAAAGAAAGAATAGAAATGAGATACAACAACACCAAGACTATTCTAAGCTCCAACACAGATTAGGGTTAGGTTAACTTACCCAAAGATGAACTCAGAATCGCCGGAATAACAATTTTAAAGTGAAGGTTCAAGGATGAAGAAGAACAGGAAAGAATCTAAGATGATTCACCAACTTCTCTCTCACTTTCTCTCTCTTTTCCACTCTCTTTCTTAGGTAGGGTTAGAAATTTCGTATGGAAAAGAGAGCTAGGGTTTTAAGGACTATAAATAGGCCTAATATTGATGAAAATAACCCTAAGGCCAAGGTATACTTAGGGTATAACCAAAACTAGCCTCTCACGATCCAACGAAGCACTTCCGGTGGGCCTATTACCACGAAAGGTCGGATTTAAGCTCACTAACCATGGATCTAGGTCAAGCTGAGTTTTCGTACCGACCGGACCTTCAGATCAGCCGTGGCGGACCACACTCAATTCAATGGTCACAGAATCTCGATCAGGTCCATAAGCACAAGGACATGCCAGGGCCACCTTCCTTGATCAAAGGGTGAAATTGGGTCAGAATCCAACGGTCAGATTGCTTAAAATCGTCGCGCAAGCAACACGACTCAGATTTCATAAAAGCTTAATAAATTTTCAACCATTCTCACACTCTTCACTCCGAACTCAATCAAATCGACCCAGAACATTACATGGACTTGATTTTTGAGGTGATGGTCAAGCCCAACATGGTGACCGCAACAGCCTAAGATCATCACTATCGGACTTTCAAAAATTTCCCAGAACAACTGGATATAGCGATGGATCCCAGATTTCAGAGTAACATAGCGCTAACTAATCTACAGGTTTTGAGTCATGCAGATACAATTTAAAGTGATTGATGCAAATTTCACAAGCAATCGAGTATAACGCTAATTACCCCAAAAACAACTACTTAAGGAAAGATTAGCACAAAATTTCCCGGGTCATTACACTTGTATCCACCAACAAAGAAACTGGAATACCTTGGATGTGAGCTGTAACCTCAAAAGATCTCGGCACCAAGTCAGCCCCAGGCGCTTCACCTGTAAGCGTGTGAACTCAAGCCTGCTGTGGACGATTCGGTGGTGGAACCATGGGCCGCTGAGGTGGCCTGAAGTGAGGCACAGAAGGTCTGAAGGATGGGTGAGCTGGCGCTGAACGAAGGGGTGGAGGTGATATGACCTGAGGCATCAGACGGCTGATCCTCTGCGGTGGAGTAAATCCACTGTCCCGCATTCGCGTAAAGCAATTACGATCTGAATGCCCAATCTTCCCACAGTACGAACAACGTAAGCCAGAACGCATCGGTTGAACGGGCGGCACTGGATGCCTCGGAGGAGAATCCGCCCGCGGCCTCTTGCCGAGAAATGGTGTACTCAAAAAGTCAGGTCTCGGTCTGGGAACCATAGGTGCTCGCATACGGGACGACCTGTCCCCGTCCTGCTCAGCTCGCAGGGACATGCTCACCAACTTAGCATAAGAAGATATGCTAGCACAACACATCTTCGATCGGATCTCAAGCCTCAACCCCGTAGAAAAATGTTGCATCCGCATCGGCTGATCACCCAAAAGCAAAGGAGCATAAATGACCTAGCTCAGTAAACCGGTTCTCATACTCAGTCACCGACATTCCTCCCTGACGAAGGTAAAGGAACTCACTCTCCTTCTCATGTCGGTAAGTGACCGGGAAATACTTCTCATGGAAGCGTGCCTCAAACACCTGCCACGTCCACTCAAAACCCTTCGCAACTGTGCGAAGAACACTGTCCCACCATAAACTGGCCTCCTTCTCAAACATGAAGGAGGCAAGCTCGACCTGCTTAGCCTCAGAACAGTGAAGCGGCCTCAGCATCTTAGAGATGCAATCAATCCAGTACTCGGCCTCCTTGGGTCTATGAGAACCCACAAATGTGGGAGGTCGTAAGCGCTGGAATAGCTCAAATGTGCCGCTAGCACTAGCGTTCCCAAATGGGTGCATGGGTGAAGCAGGTGGAGTCGCCCCCATCGACTGAGCAAAGATGTCAGCCATGGAAGACAAAAACTGTTGCTGCTGGATCTGCTGCTGCTACATCAACAGCATCATCTCCTCAAACCTATCAGGAGGCGGAGCGGACGAAGATGTATAAGGCATGGACGCAGATGCATGGTTTGGCTCAGGAACAGAAGGCGTGACTGGTGTAGCCATGGGTGGTATCATAGGAGTTGGCCCAGCAGCGGGGCAGTAGTTGGCTGAGAGTCTGGCCCAGCACCAAAAAGAGATGGGCCTGACTGTGGATCCGTCTAGCTATCGCCTAGGGGAGAAACCCCGGCAAGCGACTTGCCCAAAGAGAGATGGACCGAAGTCTTCGAACCCTTAGAAGGCATACCCTACATTTAACAGAGGATGCAACCTGTGAGATTCAACATCCATATAATCCACCCACACAGCATTTACATCACAACTCAAGGAAAAACAACATGCATTTCATTTAACAAAATTGTCACAATACAAGAAGTGCAGCATTACATGAATCACGACAGAGAATGCATGCGAGCTATTACATCTAAAGCTTCAAACAACAAACAACTTCCAAACTACTATACCGATAACGGCTACACATAATAACAAACAATAAACAGAGCAAAGGATGACTACATTTGCAACTATTCGTCAGAATCAGGAGATGGAGGAGGGGCACCCTTATCCTGCAGACAACACAGGATAGACTTCAGAGTTCGAGACATCTTCTTGAACTTATGCTTCACGAGGCCTCGAAGATCCATAATATCCTGGCATAGAACAGCCTGACCCTCCTCAAGCTGAGCTATACGGGCATCCCTGGTTGCCTGATCTGTGCCCTACTCCGGTGCCGCAGGAGGAGAACTCTCACTCGTGTCCTGGGCCTCCACTTCTTCCTCGTCCTGCTCTTCTTCTTCTTCTATCTCTGGTCCACCTTCGCCATTACTCTCTTCCTCATCGCTCTCAGTCTCGTCCTCACTTTCTTCAAGTGAGGCTTATCGTCGATGAGGCCCAATGTCCATCTAATTAAGGGTTGTCTCATTAATATAACGAACAGGTACCAGCTTTTCTGCCCCAATTCTGTAGCCAAACTCATGTGCAAGCTTACAAATGAGTCGGCCAAATGGGAGCGATTCGGTCCTCCTATTCGAACAAGTGATAAGGACAATCTGACGCAAGATGTACGTTGGCACACAGCTTCTCTCCTTGTCCCACCTGATACAGGAAATCCACCATCAGGCGCGTACACTTGCTGCGGTTGCTCCACCTTGGATAAACATTAAATGTGCACATATGGTGAAGCAAGCGAAAGTTGTCTGTCATGTCAGTAGCTAAAAGGCTTCTATTAGGCTGCCATTCGACCAGACGACCACACAGGAACCGCGTGCGGCAATCCCTCTCATGCGCACTACTAAGATTCTTCTCACTAGCATGCACCTCGCCAAGCGGCACGTTTAGAAGTCAGGATATCAAAGCGACGTTGATCGTGGCCTCCCGATCTCTTCCACAAGGGATCTTGAACTGCAAAGGCTCCAGTGAAGGTTCCTAAATATGGGCATAAAAAGCCCTGACAATACCCACATTGGCGCAGTATTTGCCCTCGAACAGGGGACACCAACCGGCCCCTTCCAGGCGCTCCAATAAGAGGGATTCGCCAAATAGCCGTGGATCTACATGAGCTTTAAAAAGGACCCTACGGCCTTCATAAACTCCATGAGATAGCTCTGCCAGCAAGGTTCTTCCAACAGGAGCTTGAGGATCGAGGTCCCGCTTTGTCTGAAACTCTCAAGTGGCGGTTATGCTCGCGGCGGAACCTCTCGGCCTCCGTGCACAGGTTGGGCGGCTAGGCCCGGCTTCATCAACAGGCGCTCTCTTCTTCCCTATGAAAGAGAGAATGGAGGAGATGGAAAATATGGCCGTAACAAGCTCAAATAGGGCCATGGGAAATGAGAGAAAAGAGGGAAATGAGAAGAATGGTGAGGCTTCCACGAATTTGATACTCAAAGGAAGGATTTGAGTGGTCAAATGAAAAGGAAAGAGAGGGGAAACAGCAATGGAGATGGGTTTTGAGATGGGTAGGATGGGGATGCACGAAAATGGAAGAAGGAAGGGTTTGGAGAAAGATTTTTGTGGGGTTTTGAGAGAAATTTTAAGAAAAGGGAAGCTTGGAGGGTGGGTTTATGAAGGAAGGAGGGTTTAGAAAGGGTTAAAATCATGCAACCCTGGATGAGTGGGCCACACTAGACCCCACATGCATCGGCCCGAGCCGGCCCGCCCGACCTGGCCCGCTGGGCGGGGAGGGCTCGCTGAACCGGCGAGGTCATCGCCAGTCTCTGGATAGTTCGGTGATGACTCACCATTTGGGCGAGGTCCTCCTGGCCCCTAAGCTTAAAAATGATGTGGGTCCCCCCTAGGTCCCCCTGAAATTGCCCCGATTAGGCCCTCAGTCCGATTCGACGCATATCGGGCCACTGAGAATAGAATCTGATACAGATTCAGGTTTACAGACATTTTAATGGCTGGGATGGGATGATACACTATCTAAACTCATCAATGGACGGTCTAGAAGAGATTTTGGGTCGCTGTGTGTGATCAGGAGTGTGCACAGACTCGATCTCGGGGACCGTTTTCAGTCAACTTTCGCCGATAGGAGCAACGGGAAAACTTACACAAATTCTAAAATAAGCTCGTACCCTCCTACACTAAGGTGGCGACAGCGTGCGTTGTATGACCATAACCCAGGTCCGGTTTAATCCAAATCATGCTGTGATACAAACTTGTAACGACCTGAAATTCGAGGGTCGAGCATAACTCAGCTCCCAAGTTTCAAAACATCACTTATGCAACATATTTAATTATGGATGTATGTTGTCTATATGAGTGCATAGAACATGGAATAGATTAAGCCAAACTGTAAACATAATCCAGGGATAAGTGAAAGATGCAAGCGGAAGACTTAAAGAAATACATGTGTACATGTGCAAGTCCTTGTAATATGTATACTCTGCCAGGTCATAATTACAAGTGTTGTTTTCAAAATATAAGTATCAAAATGAAATTATCCATTACAAAAGAAAACCCAGAATCCCCGTAGATCAGGACATGGCTCACATGAACCCGCCTGAGAACTGCATGAAAGAAAATGCATCCTCATTATCCTCATACTCCAGCTCTGCCTCAAAGGTCGCGTCATCATCTATATCTAAGACAGAGTCTGGTTGGTGTTGAAACACCGTCCCAGAATGTGGGAGTAAGTGATCAACTCAGTGGAACTATACAGTAAAAGTTAACATGTTATCAAATCAATCAAGCAGTAATGATAAGGCAATCCAATCAAACACGTCCTAATTACTCTTGTTAATACAAGGATATATGTAGAAATGATGCATGCCCTCGCCTGCACTCCCTCAGCGTCTTCATCTTACGGTACGCATGACAACCTCCCGCAGTGCCAACGACGCCAATGCAAATGCAATGTGGTGCATGAACATGATTAGTAAGTTGTTATTAGTCCTTTTCATACAGTAGGATTGGGAAGCTAAAGTACCTTCCTCATATCAATTCCCAAACGGTGATCCATTCTAGGGTCGTCAGTCTTAGACAATCTCATACGATCATATGGTTTTAGGTCGCTGCAAAGGGCTCGTCACCAATCAATGCATGTCTATCATACCTTAGTTACTACCCTAAGGCTCGCCGCCTCAATGCAGTATCAAGGTATGCTCGAGGTCACTACAAAGGGCTCGTCACCAATCAATGTAGGCCGACAGCGTGAATATAGTGTCCCATACGACCATAATCAGCTCACGAGTTTGGTGTGCTCACTAGTCACTACGGGGAGGCTCGTCACCCCAACGTAGGCCGACAGCTCGACCACGGTGTCCCATACCATCATGCCTGGCTCATGAGTCTTAGCGGATCGAGGTACAATGGTTAACGGGAATGCATTGGTAAGTTTGGTACCCTAGATTCAAACAATAGTGTCCATACATGGTGTACATCCACCGGGACAATCGGGTTACTTGACGAACTCGACTAGTACGAGCGCACATTGAGTTGAACGACATAGAGTGCGCAAACACTCCATGTGGCCAAACCACTGCCGACAACCCTAGTACGACTCGGGTTCGTCAAACACGTCCTACATGGCGAAAACAACCTCGGCCACGAACTCCAGGTTTGTTACCGATTCCCTGGACTATTTCATAGTCCCAAACACATTCAATTATAACAGATATTCACATTAACAATTTAGAACGGCAATGGAACAACAATTCTAATCATACAATATAGAAGCATTTGATGAATATCAACTTAACATGGATTTACACATAAGTAGTGCTTGAATTTAAACAACAAAGAATGTAAATCGCATGTAGGAAATCATACACACCAATAGGAGAGTTGAGAATCTCTTCTCAACGTCCGTCAACAGAATAATATATTACACACTTGATCATTCAAACATTTCTACAAACACTTAGACTACCTATTCCAACATACATGACATATGTTGGTGATAACACACATTTGGACAATTCCTTTCGCCAAGTAGTTGACACACATACAACTAGCACAAATACCTAACAATTAATCATGGCAAACACATGTTCGTATTTCATACGTATACAATACTTTCTACATATACTAGGAATACACACATCTCAATATATCTCATATATATCAGGAACGCAATATAAAGATCGCATTTGGCATGTGAAATTACATCCACAACAATAATAAATCATTAACCAACATTGAAAGCCTTGAAAGCCATAACCTATACGAATATAGTCCGCACCTTAACCAGAAAATGCGCACAGATCTGATTCAGACGATAAGTCTTCGTCAACAGCGACTAGATAACCTAAGGAATGAATAGAAATGAGCTACATCAACACTTAGACTATTCTAAGCTCCAAAACAGGTTAGGGTTTGATTAACTTACCCAAGAATCAACTTAGAATCGCCGGAATAACGATTCAGAAGTGATGATTTAGGGATGCAAAGTAACAAGGAAGAATCTCAAGATGATTCACCAACGTCTCTCTCTTTTCCTCTCTCTCTTTTAGCTAGGGTTAGAAAATTCGTATGGAATTGAGAGTGAGGGTTTTAAAGTCTATATATAAGCCTAAAATGGATGAAAATAGCCCCAGGGCCAAGGTATACTTAGGTTATAACCAAATCAGGTCTATATCGGTCCAACGGAGCGCTTGTGGTGGTCCCTTTTCCACGTGCGGTCGGACTTAAGCTCACTGACCATGGATCTAAGTCAGTCTAAGTTTTTGTACCGATCGGATTTACAGATCGCTCATAGCGGACCAATCTCAATTCAACGGTCACCGAAACTCGATCAGGTCCACAAGCACTATGACATGCCTGGGCTATCTTACCTGATCCGAGGGTAAATTTGGGTCAGAATCCAACGGTCATATTGCTTAAAATCGTCGTGCAAGCGACACGACTCAGATTTCATAAATTTATATTTAATTTCTCAGCTTTCTCACACTCTTTACTCCGGACTCAAACAAATCGACCCAGGACATCATCTGGACTTGATTTTTGAGGTGATGGTCAAGCCCAACTAGGTGATCATAATTGTCTAAGATCATCGCTATCGGACTTTCGACGCGTGGTCCAGGTCCAATACAAAGTTTCCAAGTACTCCCGAGAGCAACTGGATTTAGCATTGAATCCCAAATTTCAGGGTAACATAGCGCTAATGATTCTACAGGTTTTGAGTCATGCAGATCAAATTTAAAGTGATTGAGGCTAATTTCACAAGCAATCAAGTTTAGCGCTAAATAACCCACAATAAACTTCTAAAGAATTTGAGGTAGTACTCGGATCTTTGCATGAAATTTTCTAGGTCATTACAGAATCAATGGTTAGCTGCAAAGAAAATTGAATTGTCACAACTAAAGTATTCAAAGGAAGTGAAGCAAAGAAGAAAAAGGTATTCTAACGAAAATGACCAGCGATAGTAAAATTGTCATAAAGAAGACATGAAATAAGAAAGAAAGTAATGATATATGGTCCCGATTGGAGATATTCACTCTATGGAAGAACAAGCAAGCAAGAAGAAAGCAAGACAAGTATGTCCATCATGTGGGCAAATTTTCATACCCGTCAGTTCAGTAAAATATATCATCCCTGAATACCAAGAGGATTCACAGCATGTTGACTCAGAAGATTCATGACGTAATTATTTAGGGGGTAGACAAAAGCATACAAAATATGTCATCCTTGAAGATAATTATAGTTTTGATTTTGAAGATTATTAGCATAATACTTCCAAATCAAAAGGGGGCAAGATAACCAAAGTCTCATAATGCAAATCTCATAATGCAAGTCTCAGAATGCCAAGTCTCAGAATGCCGATATCATACATGAATAAAAGGCAGAGGCCTAAGCATATCTAGTTGAAGTATATTATTATTGTTAAGTACCGATGATGATTGCTGGATTAGATTAACAAAACTACCATTTTCATTACCATATAGCTGACGTGAAGATTATTCTATTATCGAAGTTTATCGAAATTGATACTATTATTAAGTTGAAGCTCCATTCGGTTATATCAATCATTAATATGTTATCTTTAGTTATCGATTTGTTATCTTCAGCAAAGCCTGTACAATCAACAATCATGTCAGTGACAGCAGTTTATCATTTAAGGCAGCCTAGCCAAGCCCTATACGGCCAACTACACATAAGACCTATATTATTTGGGACAGCAGTGTGGAGCCAGCAACCCTAAAAAGCCCATATAGGCCACATCACATGCATACCCATGCGGGCAGCGGATGGAGCCAACGACCAAAAGCCCTAAAGGCTAAAAAGTTGTAAAACGGCCAGTTACGCGTGAGACCAATGCCGTCTGTGAGCTCTCCGACAGCATCATGGACGATGATGAAAATACCCTCCTAGGAATGGGTTTGAACTCACAGACGAAGAAAACCTAGATCCCTGGATTGATTTCGGTATTAATTCATGAGGAAGGGCTTAAACCTACTCATTGATGAACCGATGGCCTTAGATTTGGTACCAAAGGTAGCCTAGTAAAGCCCCGCGAACTCTAGAGAGTTACTGCGGCCATCCCTATGCGTAAATCCCACTAAGTTCACGGCTGTGATTACTCCAACTACTCAAGAGCTTAAACTGTGTGTTGCTCAACTGATCAAAGAGCCTAAACTATGTGAAGTGTCCAATCAAGTCCAGTTAATAAAGTCAAGTTTAGTTTATTAAAGTTAAGTAAAGTTAAGTTGAGTTTAGTCAAGTTCTGTCCAGTAAAAATATGGTCAGTCAAAAATACACTAGCTCCATTGCTCAAAAGCATAAACTATGTGTGCATCAAAATGCTGGAGATATATATATATATTTCACTTTAGATATGCTCGAATATGCAATTACCTAATGAAAATTTTAAATATTGAATAAACAACATGCCAAAATGCGTTTCTCTTCAATCAGGTTCAAATTACAAAAACAGCAAATGCCTTCAAAATATTAGCAATTATCTACTCAAAAGTTCAAATCTTCAAGATCAATTAATATATTGACAACAGCCAGGAGGTCTTTTTATCTCTCGCCTTCTTGATGTAGAGAAATATTATTGCATAAGATTTTTAAAGGCGGCAGAGAATAAACTAGCGAAGAATCATCATTCTCTCCCAAACAATTTAAAGATTCAGATATATTCTCTGGATTCTGTAAAAGGAGCAGCAAAGATTATCCATCCTTCAAGGGTATCGGTAGGCATCACTTCGAAAATATTATCTTCTGAAGAAATTTTTATGTGAAGTTGACCTGGAAAGGGGGCATCTATGTCTTTAAGTAATTTATGCCTTGGTTTTTCTAATTATTTCTTATGCGCATTAGAGGAATTCATATGCCGAGAATTATGAATAATGATATCGCAAGACTCCAAGTACCAAATCTAATGGAGACAAAGAACAAACGGAATCATCATCAGTAACTTATATATATCCTTTGGAAAGCTATTTAATGGAATTGAGAAAAGTCTTATCTATTTTTCAGAATCAGCAAAGGTCCAAGGAAAACATACTCCTAGCTAGTCTATGAAGAAATTCCAAGGAGCAAACTAGGAAAGACTCAGTGGTTGGACCTTTGGAGCTAGAAATTACATCTTTAAAAGTGCGATATAATGAGCAACAAATACAATGAGAAGCACGATGACAAGCGCGAAGATGAAATGATTAAATTATTATCTTATTGCAAATATCACAATCAGCCTTAAAAGAAGCTTTCATTATAAATCAAAATTATCAATACTTCATGAAACTAAATTGGAAAATTATAATGTCTTAAGATACTAATTCTGATTAATTTGTCAGGAAAGACTATCATTCGAAAGCTTAGGTTATGTAGATCATGGATGAAGGAGATGAATGAAAAGATTGTTGCAGTAGGAGCAGCATTAAAGAATAATTCTTTAGCCACAAAGTTTAAAGAAAGAGTCACCGGAGTTGATCAAAGAGACCATTGCAGCAGCAGCGGTGTTGAAAGATAGTTCTCTGGTTAAGATACTCAGAGATAAAGTTGCCTCAACAATTACAGTAACGGGCTTCGATGAAAAGAGAATTTTATCTTATTTAGTGAAGTATCTGCTCGATACTGCTAGCTAGGGGCATTCAAGTCTTCCGTTCGAACGTGAGCATTCAAGTCTTCCGTTTGAACACAATCATTCAAATCTTCCGTTCGAACGCAATCATTCAAGTCTTCCGTTCGAGCGGGATCATTCGATCTTCTGGTCAAGTATGATCATTCAGTCCTCCATGCAAGCATGATCATCCAATCATCCTTCAGTTGCAGTTCATTCAGTTCTTTGGTCGGAAGAAGATCGATCCTCCATTTGATTTCATGAATCAATCAAAGAAGGATCGAGGGGGCATATGTTGAGGACAAAAATATTCCATTGCAGTGGTCAGAGAATTCCATGGTGCAAATCTTTCCCAGGGTCATTCACTCCTTATTTTGGTAAAAATCAGCATCCGAGGGTGTTTTGGGTATTTTGGTAAAAATCAGCATTCGGGGGGATTTTGTTAAAAATCAATGATCTAGGGTATTTTGGTAAAAATCAGTGATCTAGAGTATTTTGGTAAATGAGTGATCTGCAGTATTTTGGTAAAATGAGTAATCTGGAGTATTTTGGTAAAAATGAGTGATCTGGGGTATTGTGGTAAAAAGAGAAATGATGGACATTACCATGTATTAAAGAAGAAGTTAGTGATCACCACCATTTATAGGAGGGCTTGGTGGACACCACTAGTTAGGAAAGGAGGTTGGTTGTTGCCTTAAGGAGAAGTGGTGATCACCATTGTTTAAGAAAGGGAGGAGCCAGGGAGGTCTATAAATACCCCCTCCCATTCCTCATTTGGACAGAACAGACAAGAAGAGACAAGAGGGAGATGAGTAAGGAGAAAGAAGTGGAGAAGTGGAGGGTTATGCACTGGAGGGTTTGTGCGGCGCACAACCCATTCACCGCACAACATGGGTTAGCGCACAACCTCATCTCCTTTGGAGTAGCACACAATGCCATCTCCTATGGATTAGCGCACAACGCCACATCTTCCTATCCCTTGTCCTAACGCACGATGATTACTTCCATATTCAAAGTGTTGTGAACCACTTTCAAAGGGAGCTTTGTCCTGATACAAGTGTTGTGAGCCACTTTGTAAGTGGACATGTCTTAAAGCTCTCCATTGTGTGCCACTTTGTAGGAGGCCATGTCTTAAAGCTCTCCATTGTGCGTCACTTTGTAAGAGGCCATGTCTTAAAGCTCTCCATTGTGCACCACTTTAAGTGGGCACATGTCTTAAAGCTCTCCATTGTGCACCACTTTAAGTGGGTACATGTCTTGAAGCTCTCCATTGTGCGCCACTTTAAGTGGGTACATGTTTTGAAGCTCTCCATTGTGCGCCACTTTAAGGGGGCACATGTCTTGATGCTTTCTATTGTGCGCCACTTTAAGTGGGCACATATCTTGAAGTCTACCATTGTGTACAAGGTGGTTAGTGTAGCGCACAATACATGTGTCACATAATGCCCATTTTAAGGAAGCTTTACATCCGCACAACACCGACTTTCCAAGGAGCAAGTTCTGCACAATACCCCATCTCTCTCTCCCTTGTCCTAGCGCACAACGCCCACTTCCATATTTGAAGCATTGTGCACCACTTCTTGTGGAATGTTGTCCACATTCCAAGCATTGTGCGCTCCTTGTCTTGATGGGAAAACCTGCGAGACTCGACCCGAGTTTGCATGTGTGCATATGTGTGTGTGAGTATGTATCTCGTTTATTTTAGTCCCGTGGTCCTACCAATCAAATTTCGGCGACCCGCGACCCTCGGATAGTGTTTACGGTTATCCTTGAGTCTGATCACATAGACCTGACTCGGGTGGACCCTAGAACTATGTCATCTCGTTCGTATTGTCATTGCGGTTCCAATGACATGTCTTGTGCGTTCATCCGACTTATATATCAAAAGTTGTGAGCATTTCATCATGTGGCCCGCTCTTTGTACAAAAGCATATGGACCACTCTCATGGCACAAGTTCCCATGCACACCAGAGCTTGGAGTACTTAGTGTTAGTGGTACCTTGAAGATTCAAGGTGGGTGTTTTCCACAAATGCTAATCTTCCTTCCCTCTCTTAGTTCTTTTGTTTCTTCATGT
This sequence comes from Magnolia sinica, assembly GCF_029962835.1. Classification (NCBI taxonomy): domain Eukaryota; kingdom Viridiplantae; phylum Streptophyta; class Magnoliopsida; order Magnoliales; family Magnoliaceae; genus Magnolia; species Magnolia sinica. Next base: position 49,491,242 of record NC_080580.1, read on the forward strand.
AAGGAACAAGTGGGACCCACTAATCTATGGTGGGGATCCCATCTAACCCTTTGGATGTGGCCAATGGGCCCATCTTGTGCATGCATGACCATGCATGAGATTTCTCCCTTGATGGACCCCTTACATGGGGATTTTCCCTATTTTCCTAAGTATGATGGGTCATCTAGACCCTTGCATGTGGTTAGGATGGCATCCCAATCCATCGTCTCAAAGATCTAGGCCATGCATCACAAGATCTAGGTTGCACGTGTGTTTGTAATGTTGTTTGTGGTGATGACTATGTGGGGATGGCTCAATAGTGGCGGAGCCCTCCCCCGATGGCCGAATGCTCCTCCTTTTCTTATTGAGAGTGATGATCATGAGTGTGTGGCCCACCTTGTGGACCAACAAGATCCCAACCATCCATAAAGAGGGGATGTTTTCACAAGTCCCTCCTATTGAATGTGTGGCCCCTAAATGCACAAAAATGGGTGCATGCAAGTTTGTTTTGGTGATGGGATGGTTTGGATATTTGTGGGGTCCACTGGGGTGGACCACACCATGATTTTCAGGGGCTAGATCCCCATTTAATTTATGGTTGCAATTTTTTTTATGAAGTACATATAGCTGTCCAAATCTGCCTGGACTGATTTTTGGGCCACGTTGGGGCCTGATTTCTGGATCTTGGTTGGGAATAATAAAATAAAATAATATTTTATTCTTGTAGCCTCATGACCCGCCTACAAACATACCAAATTTCAGCCCCATTGGACCCCATTTGGGCATCCAAAAGGGTGGACCAATTTGGTGGACTACCAAGAATTTCTGTTGTGCTGTCCAGCAGCATAGTCCCATGAAAACAAAATTTTAAAAATATTTTCTCAGAAGGTGGGACATATTTCTAGGTTCCAACTTATTTTAGGATTTATGAGGGACCTTGGGTCTAAATTTCAGGAAATTTGAAGGCCCAGAACCCACCCATTTGGATCACCCAAATTCCGAACAGTTATTTCCAGCAACATTCCACCCTGGACACATTGTAACTCCTGAATTTATTAAACTATTTTTGGCTATTTTAAGATCATGAAAATCTATAGGGAGGTGGTTCACCCATGTTGAGACCCACATAATAATTTTTTTGGCTAATAGATTCTTATGCACACCGTGGAGAGGGCCGGACTAGCCCACCACGTTGGGACGTCCAGGTCTCTCCAATTTTCTAGACAGATTGTCTTATTTAAATTAATTAAAATACTTTTAGTTATTTAAAAATTGTAAAATATGGTAAAAGTGTGTCCCACCCATGCAAGGAAAACCCTGCAAATTTTTAGAGCCAACGGGGCCCTATACTGACTGTGGTGCTGCTTGCAATTTAGGTCAGTTTTGGGCCAAATACCCAGGCCCGTAGGACTAACCACCATGGGACGCCCCTACCTTGGGCTGTTGCTGGGCCTGTATTCCAGAAGCATGGCCCACTTAAAATATGTGTTGTGCATCCCCCTCTCATCTGGTGGGACCCACAGTGATATATGTGAGCTATCAGAAAATAAATATACTATAAATCAATTAAATTGCTGAACTCAAACAACCCAGAAAATGGGTGGGCTAGAATTTGGCAATGAGCCCAATAATGGTTTCCTATAAATGTTGTTTTGCAGGGGCAGTGTGGCCCACTAGATTTGAGGAGGATTTAAGTCAGTTATCTTACCATCTTAATTTTATTTTTGGGCTTAATTAGTGCATGATTAAAGGCCCATTCCAATTGGATTCTTCTTGGGCTAGTCTTCTAGTTAATTATGGGCCTTATAGCCTTGGTTGGGCTGGAACTTTTGATAGGCCCGTTGAACCCTTGGATCCTATATTTACCATGCCATTGTGATGGTTTTTATGGGTCAAATACTAAAGTAGTTGTGCCCTTAGCTGTCCACTATAGTAAATCCATACATAGACCGAGATGTGAGGCCCAATTTGCTTGTGTTAAAAATAAAGATTTCCATATGATTGGGATAATGGGCTACCCATTAGGCCCACCACAATGAGTGAACCCATAATCCTTATGTTTGAGCCCTAACCTTGCTTAAGGGCCCACCAGGTTGCCTATGTATTGGGCTTAGTGTATGGCCCACTAGGCCATGAATTGATTGTGCTTTGGACCTTTCTTTACATACATAGCAGGCTACCTTTTGGGACCTAGTTGATGTTAGATGTCCTCCTTGGTGGCCCTAAGGTAGGCCCATAAGGCCCTTATAGGTGGTTGAAGGCCCACCATGGACCTTGTTAGGTCCGTCTCCTCCTTGAGGTTTTATGATTCTCTTAGCTTGTGGGTTATCCCAAAGTATTGGGCCCCCATTAGAGGACTTCGCTTCTCCTTAGTACCTATCTATGTACCTAGACCCTGTCCCTCCTTAGGACGGAGGAATTCATTCTACAGGTAGTACACTTACATCATTATCACCCATATGCATCATCTATATTGATTGCATTGTATGTTGGTCATTGAAGGATGGAGTTTCTCCCCTTGTGCACATTGTGTGCCTACAGCTAGTGCATGATCTGTGTGTGTGACTCATGCATTGGCATAACATTTCATGATGATACGCCCTAGCTTCATCAGGGTCTCGCCTCCATAGGGATATTCGTGGATGGTCGTATGAGTGAACACCGAAAATATTACTTAAGCATACCGGGTGCATAGGATGCCCATAGGTGAAATTCTCAAAACTTCCATGGTACCAAGGATTTACTCTAACGCCGTGACCAAGTTGAAACTATGAACGCATGAGGGCCTTATACCGTTAGGCCGCGATTCCCATTGTCGTGTAGTCAGTTGGATAGGGGTGTGACCTTACTTGCCTAGTGTGAGGAGGCATTGCTAGGCTGAGTTTGACCAGCTCGTAAATGGGTCCACTACCTTTAGGCCTGATTGGTGATTGGCTATCCATAGGCGGGTAGTGAGGTCTCTTATGCTCATTTGACTGTGTGGGGTCTGTAGAGCGGCAGTCATTCAGTAGTATATTGGACCCCGGTGATTTTCTTATGATTGGAAATATACTTGATATGTGGTTTGGATATGAGCACTGACATTACATGCATTGCATTAGCATTGGCTATGTAAGCCCCTTCATGCATTACCTTGGTATGGCGTCCATTACTCATTACATGGTACTCAGGAGAGGGCGGCCGGCTGAGCAGGAGACTCCGAAACCGGAACAACAGACTGAGGAGGGGGAACTAGAGCAACTAGAGCCTCTATAACCGAAACAGTAGGCTGAGGTGGGGGGATAGGTGGGGGAATTGGAGCAACTGAAGGTACGGGCGCTATGGGCTCAACTGAAGGAACAGGCTGGATCGGGACCTTTGGAATTAGATCCTCAACAATGGGAGCAGGATGTGCTTGAGGATGTATTAGAGTTTGACTTTGAGTTCGGTCTATAGTCTTCCATTGTTTAGCTTTCGAGCTTGTTGATTCAACCCGCTTTGGTGGGTAGGGTGATCAAGGCTCAGTAGATGAACGAGTCACTTCAGGTGTACCAAGTAGAGCCGCATCCATAGAGCAGTCTGACTGGTAAATTGGTTTTGATGGTGGATTACGCTTCAGAGGCTAGTTGTGTGTCCCAGACATACTAGAGTTGCGTCGTGATTTGATGACTGAGGCAGACCGATCGAGACTTACTATCCACCCGGGCTCCATGAAGATGTATCGTGATATGTAGAGGCAGTACTTCTGACAAGGGATGAAGCTTCAGATTGTGAGTTTTTTGGCCGAGTGTGACACATGCCAGCGTGTCAAGGCCAATCACCAGAGACCCCCTAGTCCCTTGCAGCCGTTGAACGTTCCAGAGTGGAAGTGGGAGCATGTATCGATGGACTTCATTGCAGGTTTACCGAGGACTCAGTGCGGTCATGATACCATCTGGTTATCATCGATCGTCTGATGAAGTTGGCTCATTTCATTCTAGTGCATGCTTCCTGGTCGATGGACCGGCTTGCAAAGGTGTTCATTGAGGAGACTGTGGGACTGCACAGCGTTCCAGTTTCGATCGTTTCAGACCGAGACTCCAGATTTACGTCTTAGTTTTAGAAGAGTTTCCAGTAGGTGCTGGGCGACACCTTATGTCTCAGCACTGCTTATCATCGGCAGACGGATGGGCAGACCGAAAGGGTCAACCAGATCCTTGAGGATATGCTCAGGTCTTGTCTGATCGACTTTGCGGGTAGTTGGGATAAGCATATGCACCTCGCCGAGTTCGCGTACAACAACAGTTATCAGGCGACTATCAGCATGACTCCTTTTGAGGTACTTTATAACAGAGCGTGCAGATCTCCTAGTTGTTGGACCGAGGTAGGAGAGCATCATCTCTTAGGCCCCGAGCTTGTGCAGGAGACGTCAAAGGCTATTGATGTTATCAGGCAGAGGATGTGCATAACTCAGAGCCGGAAGAAGAGTTTTGCTGATCGTCGGCGTCGACCCCGCGAGTTCGTAGTTTGGGACATGGTATATCTCAAGGTCTCGCTTATGAAGGGCGTAGTTCATTTTGGTGTGAAGGGCAAGCTCGCCCCGAGATTTATTGGACCTCTTGAGATTACCGAGCGCATAGGCGCTGTGGCATATAGGCTTGCCTTACCTCCTGAGTTATCCGTGACCCATGATGTGTTCCATGTTTCTATGTTGTAGAGATGTGGGTCAGATACTATTTCTGTGATTGATTGGCAGCCACTTGAGGTCCGTGAGGATGCTTCCTATATTGACCAGCCGATTCGTATTCTTGATCGGAAGGAGCAGGTCCTTAGGACCAAGGTCATTCCCTTGGTGAAGGTGCAATGGGGTCATCATTCAGAGGCCGAGGCGTCTTGGAAACGTGAGGCCAAGATTAGAGAACGTTATCCCCATTTATTCGATTATTGATTGCTTATATTTCTTGCATTGCCTTCTGTTGTGTTTGATGATTGAGGTATATATATATAATGATGATGTTTATGTATTTTGTTGTTCCGATTTTGTCAATTTCAAGGATAAAATTTCTTTATTGGTGGGGAGGATTGTGAGACCCGACCCGAGTTCGTATGTGTGCATGTGTGTGTGTGAGTATGCATCTTATTTATTTTAGTCCCGTGGTCCTACCGATCAAATTTCAGCGACCTGCGACCCTCGGATAGTGTTTGCGGTCATCCTTGAGTCCGGTCATGCAGACCTGACTCGGGTCGACCCTAGACCTATGCCATCTCGTTCGTATCATTGTTGCAATTCCAACGACGTGTCTTGTTTATTCATCCGACTTATAGATCAAAAGTTGTGAGCATTTCATCATGTGGCCCACTTTTTGTACAAAAGCATATGGACCACTCTCATGGCACAAGTTCCCATGCACACCACCCACACACGCTACAATTCTCATGGAATAAACACTACCCACCCTAAACACTACCCACACCTAACCTACCCTAGTAAACATTGTTTGTATCACCATAGGTCATGATTGCTTTCTCTAACCAAGGAGGGAGAGCAATGATGACTCTCCTACAACCCTCCCTTCCTCTCTCTCCTCCTTCATTTCTCTCATTTTCCTCTTCCATGGTGGAATGTCCAGCCCTCCCTCTCCCAATTTCCAGCAACTTCTCCTTCCTTTCTTCCTCCATCTAGCCACCACAAACTCGTCTTGACCATTGAACCTAAAGCTTGGAGCTTGGAGTACTTAGTATTGGTGGTAGCTTGAAGATTCAAGGTGGGTGTTTTCCACAAATGCTAATCTCCCTTCACTCTCTTAGTTCTTTTGTTTCTTTATGTAGGGAACAAGTGGGACCCACTAATCCATGGTGGGGATCCCATCTAACCCTTTGGATGTGGCCAATGGGCCCATCTTGTGCATGCATGACCATGTATGGGATTTCTCCCTTGATGGACCCTTTGCATGGGGATTTCTCTTATTTCCCTAAGTATAATGGGTCATCTAGACCCTTGCATGTGGTTGGGATGGCATCCCAACCCTTCGTCTCAAAGATCTAGGCCATGCATCACAAGATCTAGATTGTACACGTATTTGTTATGTTGTTTGCGGTGATGATTGTGTGGGGATGGCTCAATAGTGGTGGAGCCCTCCCCCGATGGCCGTATGCTCCTCTTTTTCTTGTTGAGAGTGCTTATCATGAGTGTGTGGCCCATCTTGTGGACCAACAAGATCCCAACCATCCATAGAGAGAGGATGTTTTCATAGGTCCCTCCCATTGAATGTGTGGCCCCTAATGCACAAAAATGGGTGCATGCAAGCTTGTTTTGGTGATGGGATGGTTTGGATATTTGTGAGGTTCACTTGGATGGACCACACCATGATTTTCAGGGGCTAGATCCCGATTTAATTTATGGTTGCAATTTTATTTTTTTTGAAGTACATATTGCTGTCCAAATATGCCTAGACTGATTTTTGGGCTACATTGGGGCCTAATTTCTGGATCTTTTGTGGGAATAATAAAATAAAATAATATGTGATTATTGTATCCTCATGACTCACCTACAATCATACCAAATTTCAGCCCCATTGGACCCCATTTGGGCATCCAAAAGGGTGGGCCAACTTGATGGACTACCAAGAATTTCTGTTGTGCAGTCCAGCAGCATAGTCCCATGAAAACAAAATTTTAAAAATATTTTCTCAGAAGGTGGGCTATATTTATGGGTTCCAACTTATTTTAGGATTGATTAGGGACCTTGAGTCCAAATTTCAGGAAATTTGGACACCCAGAACCCACCCATTTGGATGGCCCAAATTCAGAACAGTTATTTCCAGCAACATTCCACCCTAGACACATTGTAACTCCTGAATTTATTAAAATACTTATGAGTATCCTAAAATCATGAAAATTTATAGGGAGGTGGCCCACCCATTTTGGGACCTAGCTACTATTTTTTAGGTCTAAGAGATTCCTATGCACACCGTGGAGAGGGCTGGACTGGCCCACCACGTTGGGACGTCCAGGTCTCTCCGATTTTCTAGACAAACTGTCTTATTTAAATTAATTAAAATACTTTTAGTTATCTAAAAATTGTAAAAAATTTTGAAAGTGTGGACCACCTATGAAAGGACAACCTTGAAAATTTTTAGGGCCAGCGGGCCCCTGTGTTGACTATGGTGCGGCATGCAATTTAGGTCAATTTTGGGCCAAATACCCAGGCCCGTAGGACTAACCACCATGGGACGCCCCTACCTTGGGCTGTTGCTGAGCCTGTATTCCAGCAGCATGACCCACTTATAATATGTGTTGTGCATCCCTCTCTCATCTGGTTGGACCCACAGTGATATATGTGAGCTATCAGAAAATAAATATACTATAAATCAATTAAATTGCTGAACTCCAACAACCCAGAAAATGGGTGGGTTAGAATATGGCAATGAGCCTAATAATGGTTTCCTATAAATGTTGTTTTGCAGGGGCAGTGTGGCCCACTAGATTTGAGGAGGATTTAAGTCAGTTATCTTACCATCTTAATTTTATTTTTGGGCTTAATTAGTGCATGATTAAAGGCCCATTCCAATTGGATTCTTCTTGGGCTAGTCTTCTAGTTAATTATGGGCCTTATAGCCTTGGTTGGGCTGAAACTTTTGATAGGCACATTGAACCCTTGGATCCTATATTTACATGCCATTGTGATGGTTTTTATGGGTCAAATACTGAAGTAGTTGTGCCCTTGGTTGTCCACTATAGTAAATCCATACTTGGACCGAGATGTGAGGCCCAATTTACTTGTGTTAAAAATAAAGATTTCCATATGATTGGGATAATGGGCTTCCCATAGGCTCACCACAATGAGTGAACCCATAACCCTTATGGTTGAGCCCTAACCTTTCTTAAGGGCCCACCAGGTTGCTTATGTATTGGGCTTAGTGTATGGCTCACTAGGCCATGAATTGATTGTGCCTTGGACCTTTCTTTACATACGTAGCAGGCTACCTTTTGGGACCCAGTTGATGTTAAATGTCCTCCTTGGTGGCCCTAAGGTAGGCCCATAAGGCCCTTAGAGGTGGTTGAAGGCCCACCATGGACCTTGTTAGGCCCGTCTCCTCCTTGAGGCTTTATGATTCTCCTAGCTTGTGGGTTATCCCAAAGTATTGGGCCCCCACTAGAGGACTTCGCTTCTCGTTAGTACCTATGTATGTACTGAGATGTTGTCCCTCCTTAGGACAGAGGAATACATTCTACTGGTAGCACACTTACATCATTATGGTCCATATGCATCATCTGTATTCATTACATTGTATGGTGGTCATTAAAGGATGGAGTTTCTCCCCTTGTGCACATTGTGTGCCTGTAGCTAGTGCATGATCTGTGCGTGTGACTCATGCATTGGCATAACATTTCATGATGATATAGCTCTTGCTTCATTAGGGTCTCGCCTCCACAGGGATATTCGTGAATGGTCGTATGAGTGGACACCGAAAATATTACTTGAGCATACCGGGTACATAGGATGCCCATGGGTGAAATTTCCAAAACTTCCATTGTACTAAAGATCTACTCCAATGCCGTGACCGAGTGGAAACTATGAGCACACGGGGGCCTTATATCATTAGGCCGCGACTCCCACTATCGTGTAGTAGGTTGGATAGGGGTGTGGCCTTACCTGCCTGGTGTGAGGAGGCATTGCTAGGCAGAGTCTGACCAGCTCGTAAATACGTTCGCTACCTTTAGGCCTTGTTGCTGATTGGCCATCCACAAGCAGGTAGTGAGGTCTCTTACGCTCATTTGACTGTGCGGGGTCTGTAGAGCGGCAGTCATTCAGTAGTGTATTGGACCCCGGTGATTTCCTTATGATTGGAAATGTACTTGATATGTGATTTGGATATGAGCACTGACATTACTTACATCGCATTAGCATTGGCTATGTAAGCCCATTCATGCATTGCCTTGGTATGGCATCCAGTACGCATTGCATAGTATTCATGATAAGCCTTGGTAAGGCTAGTGATATTCATATTGACCATGTTTCCCTTCTTGCATCTCCTACTATTCTTCTGTGCACCATTGTCACACAGTTACACTACCCTCTAAGCTTCTATAAGCTTATGCACGATTGATGCGTGCAGGAGATTCTAGGCAGGCGTCGTAGCAGCAAAGCGTGTAGTAGAGCTGAGCATTTGAGTATTCTAGTATTGCTGACCTTTCTCTCTTTTCCTTTTATCTCATGTATGTCCTTTTGGACCTTATGAATGATTTTAAAAGTTTAAATTTATAGTGGATTTTACAATGTGTGCCTTTATTATTCTCAAATATACTTATTATGATCTTAGTTATGCTCGTATTGGAAATGATTATGCTATTATGAAAATCCTCCTTGTAGGATCCCAGGATCGGAACCTGTCTCAGGAGCCAAGAATGAGGTACTACAGAGGCTATTGCGGCCAGATCCGGCCATCGGGTTCCTTGTGAGTCCGGTTACCGAGTCTGGGGCGTGACAAAACCCTTTGTGCACCACTCTCTATGGGTCTTTGTCCTAAGGAAGTCTTTAGGCACCACTTCTCAAGGAAGTGTGGTATGCATGTCCTAACACGAGACTTCCAACGCCACTTTTCCCTCTCCTCATGTCCAAATGCCAGGCTTTTGAATAACCCATGCGCCACTTCTCTCTCCACTTGTCTTTAGGAGAGGCTTTACATGTCTTGACGGATACCCCATGTGGAACAATGTCCTGACAAGAACCTTTTCATGTCCTGTAAGTGCTATATTTATATCCCTGTCTGTTGTCAAATTTGTGGTGACAAAATCACTGTTATGTTATATATAACTTGCTTAAGTGAAGCTCTCTCAAAGATCAACATTCATGAACAAGCTAAGCTCACAACAAGCAAAGCTCACAAGTACAAGGATCAATCTTGAATGAAAGAACTGCTCACAAGACAAGACTCAAGCTGCAAGACTTCAAGAAGAGTTCAAGGCAGTTAGTACACTTTCAAGATTGAGCTACATCAAGGTTTGATCTACATCAAGATTACAAGGCTTATACTTCAAGGTCTCAAGTTCCGAATGTTTCAATGTCCATACTTCATGGTTGAGGTTTGATTGACCATAGGTTGACCTTAGAAGTAGGTCATTTCGGATACATAAACCGAATGTTTATTTTACATGTGATTGGTCTGTTCTTCGACTAGTCCTAGGCCTTCTTCGACTAGTCCTAGACTTGCTTCGACCAGTCTAAGAAATTCCTCGACCAGTCGTGAGTTTGTTACAAATTCCGGATAAAATCTGTTAGCCTTCGACTAGTCCAGGAATCTGTTCGACCAGTCGTAGGAACAGTGTCGACTGATCTTCGACCAGTCGTACAACCTTCGACTCGAAGTCCAGCGATGGTTTACAAGACCTACGACCAGTCGTAGGAGACCTACGACCAGTCGTAGAACGGTCAAAGCTTATCCCGCCTAATCTTTCAAATATCTGTTATGGCTTCGACTAGTCGAAGATCACTCTAGACCAGTCGAAGACCCGATCTTCTCACCTATAAATAGTGCACGGATCTCAGAAGAAATCATCGATTTAATTAATTCATTCAAGCCAATCTTCGTCGAACTTCTGAGAGATAATTCTGTGCTCCATCTAAGCTAAGTGTGCTTATTTAATATTCTCTTTCCTTAGCTTTATTTTAATTGATTTTGTTTCTACTATTCCAATCTGATTTGATAAGAGGAATTGTTATTCCCTTTCTTTGGAATCAAAATCAATTAAGGCAAGCCCTATTTGGTTTAATTTAAAATCTATTAGAATTAGAACCATTGTAATCGAGTACTGGACATTGAACTTGGACATTCAATCATCTACTTTGATTTGGTTCTACCGGGCTGCTACAACGAAGGAGATATTCAGGTATTTTATATATTGTAAATTCCTTTCTATTATTTTGGTTTCTTTCAAGATTTGCCAGAAAAATCTTATTATTTTGGTTATCTGAGGAAAGCCAGGAAAACTCAGAAGTGGGGTTTTTTTAATTGTGTAAGCCCACATACAAAGACACAATTGTAAGGGTTTTGGGTGAACCTGGGAAAACCTATTTTAGTGAACGCTAATATCCCCTGTGTGAGGATATTAGGAGTGGAGTAGCTTTTTGTGTGGCTGTTGTTTAACAGTTGGTGAACACACAGGCGAACCACTATAAACCCTTGTGTTGTGGTTGATTGATTTATATTTCTAATTTTTAATTATTCTTTTGTGGGATGCATGTATGGTGGTGAATGTTGTAATCATTTAATTCAAGCTTTGTGAGATTGTTGTAATAGTTTAGAAAATAGTTTAGAATTTATTTTCAGCTATTCCTTTATCAGCTTGAATTTTAATTTCATTTGAAAGTTGTTCCAGCAAGGTTGCCCTGCCATTTTTATGGTGTATGGCTATCCCTAGAACAATACATTTTTTATTATAAGTTATTTCAATTCAGTTTATATTTATTTTTGTATTCCTCTTCGATTTGAGACTTGATACAAAGATCTTTCTAGAAATAAGGTTGTCCTACCATAAACTCTGGTTTTTGGTGTAAGGTTGTCCTTAGAACAACGTTTGTATCAACCTCTCAAAATCTGAATTTTGAGGTTATTTTAATTTACTGCGTTGTGATTTTCTTTGGCTATCATATTCTTTATTATTCCGCTGTTATAAGTTTTTATTTGGCACTGTCCTATTCACCCCCCCTCTAGGACATATAGCTTGGCCTTTTCATGTCCTAAGACAAATACTCCCTACACCATCTCATATAAGAGAAGGGATGATCACCACTCCACATTTCACGGGATGATCATCGCCGCTTCATCTTTTAAGGGATGATCGCCGCTCTACATTTTAAGAGATGATGATCGCCACTAAACATTTCAAGGGATGATCGCCGCTCCACATTTCAAGGGATTATCGTCGCTCCACATTTCAATGGATCGCTGCTCCACATTTTAAGGGATCACTGCTCCACATTTCAAGGGATCGCCGCTCAACATTTCAACGGATCATCGCTCCACATTTCAAGGGATGATCATCACTCCACATTTTGAGGGTTTCACTAGAAGAATGAACGGAAGGATGATCAGAACTGATCTCAACGGTCAGATCAAGGAAGAATGAACGGAAGGATAATAAGAACTGATCTCAATGGTTAGATCAAGGAAGAATGAATGGAAGGATGATTAGAATTGATCTCAACGGTCAGATCAAGAAAGAATGAATGGAAGGATGATCAGAACTGATCTCAATGGTTAGATCCAGGGTTTCAAGCCCGTACAACCTTTCCACCTTGGCAAGGAACATCAAAAGCATCGAAATGCTGCCAAAATTGCCATCGGACTGTCTTATCTTTCATTCATTGCTTTGATTGATTGTACTTTGTTTTTAGAATCAAGGGAATCCAATGATGTAAATGAGCTTAGAATAAATGTGATGATTGTTCTCTCACTCTTTCTTTGTTGTCATTGAATAAATCCCCCAAACCGAACGTTTTTGTTTCTTATTCGAAACAGACCTATCCCTAAGGTCTTTCTAGGGTCATATATGCCTTAAATGTGAGCATTGAACTTGTCAATTCGGTCGCTTCGGTAAATAGTATACTTGAGGTACTTTGAAGCTTTATCTTGTACACTTTGAAGCTTGAAACTTGTTTACTTGATCTTAAGCTTGTAAACTTGAACTTAAGCTTGTGTACTTGATCATGTAATGCACTTGGACTTGAACTGATATTTGAAGTTGCACTTGCACTTGGACTTGTGTTATGAACTTGATTTGTATTTGTAGTTGAGCATGCACTTTGATTTGGAGTAGTAGTAGCACTTTGATGTTGACGTAGATGACTTGAAACTCATCTTCGAATGAAGGTGAACTTTCCATCTATCAAACAAGTCAATTATTCTCAAGTGGTTTGTCACTACAAAATTTGACAACACAAGATGTTAGATCTAAAACATAACATTTACAAACATGAGCACTCAGATTCCTGTCATTCTTGGTCGCCCATTCCTTGCCACATCAAATGCAATCATTAATTGTAGGAATGGGAGTCATGAGTTTGTCTTTTGGAAAAATGACATTGGAGTTGAATATCTTTTTCAATACGGGAAAACAGGTAGAGGATGATGATGATGCCCCCGATGTTAACTTGATTGAATCTTTCGTGGAGGATAGGACTCTGATGACCTTGTCCTCTGACCCTCTAGAGATGTGCCTGGCTCACTCCCATGATTTTGATGATGATATGATTAGGGAGATGGGGACCATGTTGGATGCCATGCCGGTACTTGAAGTTAACAGATGGAGGCTACAATTTGAAGAATTGCCCCAAATTGATGTAGTGCCTCTACTGTCTAACCTCATGGCATTGAAGCTTGACTTAAAACCTTTGCCCTTTGATTTGAAATATATTTATTTAGGTCAAGATGATACATACTTGGTGGTGATTTCTTTCCCCCTTAAGCAAGAACAAGAGAGTATGCTCATTTTTACTCTTATTGAGCACAAATGAGCCCTTGGATGGTCGATTGCGGACCTCTAAGGAATTGACCCTTCGATTTGTACTCACCACATTTATCTAGAAGATAATGCGAAGACCTCCTAGTAACCACAACGTAGATTAAATCCAAACATGAAGGAAGTGGTTAAGGCTGAAGTTCTTAAGCTATTGGATGTGGGTACCATATAGCCTATATCCGATAGTCAATGGGTGAGTCTAACCAGGTGGTTCCTAAGAAGTCCAGAATCACCATTGTAGCCAATGCTTACAATGAACTTGTGCTAACTAGAGTCACTTCTAGTTGGAGCATGTGCATTGACTATAGGAAGTTAAATACCATCACGAGGAAGGACCACTTTCCTTTGCCCTTCATCGATCAAATTTTGGAAAGGCTAGCTAGTCATTCCTAATAATGTTTCCTTGATGGATATTCAGGCTACAATCAGATCAAGATAGCCCTTGAAGACCAAGAAAAGACCACGTTCACATGTCCTTTTAGCACGTTTGCTTACCAAAGGATGCCATTTAGATTGTGTAATGGCCCTGCCACCTTTCAGCGATGTATGTTGATTATTTTTTGGTATATGGTGGGGCAATATTTAGAGGTCTTCATGGATGATTTCTCAGTTTTTGGTCCATCCTTTAGCGAATGCTTGGAAATTTTAGAAAAAGTACTGAAGCGATGTGAGGAAAAGAATTTGGTACTAAATTGGGAGAAGTGTCATTTCATAGTTCGTAAGGAAATTATCCATAGACATATTGTCTCATCCAAGGGAATTGAGGTAGATAAGGCTAAGATTGATCTTAACACTAACTTACCTCCACCTAAGAACATACGAGACGTGCGATCTTTTTTAGGACACACTGATTTTACAAAAGATTCATAAAGAACTTTAATCACCTCTCTCATCCTTTGTGCAATCTACTTCAAAAGGATTTGCCATATGAGTGGACTGACTAATACCAGGAAGTTTTTACTAAGCTCAAGCGCATGTTAACCACCACACCTATCATGCAGCCACCCGATTAGAGCCTTCCTTTTGAACTTATATGTAACACGCCTGACTATGCTCTTGGGGCAGTTTTAAGCTAGAGAAAAGAAAAGAAGCCCTACGTTATTCATTACACAAGTATAACTCTAAACCCTACCAAAGTGAACTACTCTACTATGGAAAAGGAATCTTAGCCTTAGTGTTCGCTTTGGACAAATTAGATCCTACTTCATTGGATCTAAGATCGTCATTTACATAGATCATGCAACACTCAAGTATCTTCTTTCTAAGAATGATGTTAAGCCCCACCTGATAAGATGAATTCTCCTACTCCAAGAATTTGATTTGGAAATAAAAGATGAAAAAGGAGTAGAGAACGTAGTGGTTGACCACTTTTCTAGCTTGATCTTTCCGATTCCCTTGAGACGACGCACATAAATGACATGTTCCTTGATGAACAATTATTCAAAGTCTCTCATTCACCTTGGTTTACAGATATTGCTAATATCTTGTTATAGGTTTTACGCCAACACATTGGACTGCGTAAGATAAAAAGAAATTCTTTACCGAGGTTCGCAAATTCTATTGGGACAATCCATATTTGTTTAAAATATTTTCTAGACTAAATCTTAAGGAGATGTGTACCAGACAATGAACACCAGAGTGTCATCTCCTTTTGTCATTCTCAGGCCAGGGGCAAGGGCATGTTCCCTTTCTACTATATAACCAATGCCCTACTCAGGTCTATAATTCCTCAACCTGGGGGGAGGCACTCAAAGTGGATAGTTTACTGAATGATAGTGGCAGATAAGAAAGAATGGATGTGTCCACCACCGCATCCAATAGTAAGATGTATGAACAGGCCGATTATTACCAAGGAGGATGAAATGAGAGCCAGTGCACACGATCAATAATTATTTCTATATAAGTGCCCAATTGTATGGACCCACCCCATAACTCATTATGTGGGTCACGACTCCACAATCTTCTACCACTGTTTGGTCATAACCGATGTTGAGTGTCAAATACTGCATATTTCCCCCTATTTATATCTTAGTTTTATGAACATGATGATGCTTAATGGGTATATATTATACATGTTTGTAATGCGAGGTGAGTCTAAGAGCTTGGATTAAAAAGAATGTTAAAAACATGGATCGGCTAGATCTTAGAAGACCAAGATTAAAGATTTTAAGACCCTAACATTCAAGAAAACTAAGTGGAGAAAGAAGAAAATCAGAAGTACAAAGTGCAGAAATTAGTACAAAATTCACAGAATCTGAACTTCTATGTCATTGAAGGTTGTTAGATGACATCGAAGCTAGTCATCGAAGACATCGACCACTGGTAGATGACATCGAAGAATTACATGAAAATCAAGTTTTATTGTTGGACAATTGGATGCATTTCTCAATGACATCGAACGTCGGTCGATGACATGGAAGAATTACATGAAAATTAAGTTTAATTGCTGGACAAATTAGATACAGTCCTCGATGACATCGAAGGTTGTTCGATGGCATCAAAGCGTTACGCAAATTTTATGCAGACCACATAAATTTGAGGCAATTTTGTGAAGTTAGACAGACAAGACTATAAATATGGGTTTCTCAAGGACTTATAGGGATATCTAAGGTTACAAGGAGTAGAGCCAAAGGGTGGAATAGCCTCCCAAGAGTTTTTCTTCATTCTTTATTTACTTTTAATGTTGTCTTTTAAGGTTTTAGATCCAATCATGTCTATGGTAGGCTAAATCTCTTAGCTAGAGCTAAGAGGTGAAGCTTGTAGCGTGTTTGGATGATTTTCTTGTTGTGATTCTTATTCTTGATGAACCTCATTGATTTCTAGTTTGATATTAAAGGAATATTTTTAATTTTCTATGACTTATTGTGACTCAAATTACAAAAGATGCCGGGATAGCTTTGAATATCTTCTTTTCCTGTTTTGAAATTGTGAGATTGGTAAATCCTGCTGTTCACCATCGTCTCCTAGGCATGGTAGGGTGATGGAATCCCTTCTAATCATCACCATTCTCCTCCATTGAGAATTAAGCCAATGAAAGTTCAGATTTAATTTAATTATTTTATCTTCCAAATGGATAGGATAGGACTCTAATTCCAATTGTGTCTCTTAAATCACAGTAAGGTAACATCCCGATAGCTACAAGTGGATCCTTAGCACCTTATTTCCCATCTTTCAATTGATAATTTTAATCAACATTAATCACAATTACTCCTTTTTATTCCAAATTTAGATTTAGATCTTCTTCTAGTTCTAGTTTTAATTATTTCAGAATACGTATAAGTTTAATCCCTGTGGATTCGACCTCGGTCTTACCGAGTTATTACTGCATAGCAACCCTACACTTGGGGTTGTGAACAAGTTTTTGGTGTCATTGCCGGGGACTACAACTACATTTTTCTGGAATTGATTGGTATTAGAATTAGGTTAAGATTAGGGTTTATTTTTTTGTTATGTTTTTAGGTTAGGATTTTTTCTGAAATTGTTTTTAGAAACTTTATTCTCTGTTTTGTAGGATCTTAACCTCGCAACTCTTATCTGGTAACTTCGTTCTCACTCTCTCTTTATTTTAGATTTCTTATTTGCTTTAGTTTTCAATTTTTAGGTCCTAGGTTAGATTCTGAATTTGAGGGCTGAGAGTGTTTCATGCCTAAATGGGTCTGTGACAGTACCCTTTATCTCTTAAGTGAATGAGGATTAGTCAAAGGATTGTCATTCCATCACAGGATTAGACACTACTTGAGATCTTCTTAGTTGGTTGAAGTGATGCCTACAAATCAAACTCAACCTCAACCTCAACCTCTAGGTGAGGAAGTTCAAGATAAAAATGAGGTGCATTATGCACCCCTGCCTCCTATTGTATGAGATTATTTATAATCGGCGGGGGTGAGTATACCTTACTGCATGATATTTCCATTAAATGCAGGAACTATGGATATTAAACCAGGGGTAATTCAACTCCTCCCTAAGTTTCATAGACTAGAATCTGAAAGTTCATACTTACATATGAAAGAGTTTGATGAGATTATATCTACATTGCACTTCCCAAATGTGTTTGAGGACATAGTTAGACTGAAATTGTTTCCTTTCTCTTTGAAAGAAAAGGCTAAGTCATGGTTACATTCCTTAAGACCAAGGTCCATTGGAACATGGGCTGAGATGACAAGGGAGTTCCTTAAAAAGTTTTTCCCCTATCATAAAACAAATACCTTTAGGAAAACAATCATGAATTTTGCGCAAAAAGAGGATTAGACCTTCTTTTAATGTTGGGAGCGATTTAAGGATCTCATAAATTCATGTCCACAACATGGCTACAAAACATGGCATATAACAAGCATTTTCTATGAGGGATTGACATCACCCATGCACCAATTTATGAAGATGATGTGTAATGGGGAATTCATGAACAAGGAAGCCGATGATGCGTGAGATTATTTTCATAAACTTGCTAAAAACGCGCAATCATGGGATACCTCCTCAAAAACCACCACTTTTAAGCTTACTTAATCAAAGGAAAGGGGAGGAACTTATGTTTTAAAAGAGGAAGATGATATAAATGCAAGAATGTCCAAACTCATAAGAAAAGTCGAGGCCATGGAACCTAAGAAGGTAGAACTTGAAAAGGCTGCAGAAGTTGTTTGTGGTATTTGTACTTATAATGTACATACAACTGAGAAATGTCCAAAAATTCCTATTTTTCAAGAGATATTAAATAAGCAATCAAATGTCGTAAACAACTACCAAAGACCTTTCAAAAGACCCACCTCAAATACATACAACTCCAGCTAGAAGAACCACCCAAATTTCAGTTAGAGGATTGGACAAACGGCTAACCCACAAGAGGCCCTCACGCAATTCTTAAATTAAAAGAAGCCTCAAGAGGATATGGTTCAAAAGTTCATGCAAAACCAAGAGCTATTCAACCAAAATACGGTGCAAGCATTCTATCATCTCAAATCAACAATGGGAATGTTTGCATCATCAATTCAAAAGATTGAGTCACACTTAGTGAATGGGGAGAAAGGGATGCTTCCAGCCCAACTCCTCTCCAATCTAAAATTGCAATATGAAATAAGTAACTCGAGCTCTTTAAATCAGATGGAGAGGGATAAGTCTTTCACCACTCTTAAGAGTGGGTAGATAATTGGCAAATCTATTCCGGTAAGGGCTGAAAATCCTAAGGACCTCCTAATAGATGAGAATGATAGACCTAGCATTGCTCCATATGGGTTAGAACCAGAACCTCAAAGTAAGCCAGTTGTGCAATTCCCTCAACAATTGATTGCACCAAAACCTCTCTCTAACTCTCAAGATATTTTAGAGGGGCATAAGCAAGTGAAGGTTAATATTCTTTTACTGGATGTCATGAAATAAATACCTTCATATGCCAAATTTCTAAAAGATCTATGCACTACTAAAAGATGGAAAAATATGCAAAAGAAAATCTTTTTAACAGAAAAAGTGAGTGTTATCCTCAAGCAAGATGTGCCACAAAAATATAAAGATCTTGGTAGCCCGACCATCACCTATGTAATTGAGAACTACCAGATTGAGCACGCACTTCTTGACTTAGGGGAAAGTGTTAACTTAATCTCATACTCAGTCTACGAACAACTAGGTCTAGGTGAATTAAAACCCGCCTGAACCATGTTACAACTTGTCGATCGCTCAGTTCGTGTACCGAGAGGGATGATTGAGGGTGCATTGGTCCGAGTTGATAAATTCTACTATCCAGTAGATTTTATTATCTTAGATACTCAACCCATCATAGATGTGAGCATCAAATTCCCTTCATTTTTGGTCGTCCATTCCTTGCTACATCAAATGCTATCATTAATTGTAAGAATGGAATTATGAATTTATCTTTTGAAAATATGACATTGGAGCTCAATATCTTTTTTAATATGAATAAATAGTCAGAGGATGATGACGATACCCACAACATTAACATGAACAATTCTTTCGTGGAAGATAGAGCACTCCTGACTCTATACTCTGACACTCTAGAGATGTGTTTGGTTCACTCCCATGATTTAAATGATGACATGATTAGAGAGATGGATGCCTTACTTGATGTTATGCCAGTACTTGAAGTGAACTGGTGGAGGCCGCAATTTGAGAAATTGCTCCAAAACGATTAATGCCTCTACCGTCTAGCCTCAAAGCACCGAAGCTTAACCTAAAACTTTTTCCCTCTGATTTGAAATATGTCTATTTAGGTCAAGATGAGACATACCCAGTAGTGATTTCTTCCCACCTTGAGCAAGACAAGACAGTATGCTTATTTCTAGTCTCATTGAGCATAAAGGAGCCCTTGGATGGTCGATTGCAGACCTCAAGGGAATTGAAACTTTGATTTGTACTCACCACATTCTTCTTAAGGATAATGTGAAAACCTCCTGACAACCACAATGTCGACTCAATCTAAACATGAAAGAAAGGCTGAAGTATTCAAGTTGTTAGATGTGGGTATCATTTACCCTATATTCGACGGTCAATAGGTGAGTCTAACTCAAGTGGTTCCTAAGAAGTCCGGAATCACCATCGTATCCAATGCCAACAATGAACTCATACCAACTAGAGTTACTACTGGTTGGAGAGTGTGCATTGACTACAGAAAATTGAATACCGTCACAAGAAAGGACTGCTTTCCTTTGTCCTTCATTGACCAAATCTTAGAAAGGTTAGCTGGTCATTCTTACTGCTTCTTCCTTGATAGGTATTCAGGCTACAACTAGATAGAGATAGCCCTTGAAGATCAAGAAAAGACAACATTCATATGTCCCTTTGACACCTTTTCTTAGCAAAGGATGTCATTCGTGTAAGACCCGTATCCTATACCGTACCATTCTGTAGACTCTCGCGGTCATCCCTATCGAATTTTGGTGGCTACGGTCTGTAATCGGTGTTTGCATGCGACCTTGAGTCACAACTTATCAACCCAAGTTGACTCGACTCGAGACTTATACTCTTGCGACCGCACCATCGCCGCTGTTCCAACGCCTCATCTCGAGCGCTGATGCGATACCCAGGCCAAGACTTATAGGCCCGTGTTTATCTTGAGGAAAATGTCACGCGTTGCAAATTTCGAGAGAATCTATCAAATCAATCACATCAATTAAGTCAAGTACATCCCATCACAACCCATCCCTCTCTTACACAAGCCTTACCCAAAAGTCAACCCTCATGTCATCTCTCCGCAGAGCCCTCCATCTCACGATTTTTTTTCTCTCCTTCTTTCTCTCTCCTTTTGTGTATGATGGCCCACCTTAATGTATGTTCCATGCTGCTCATTTTATGGGCCACGCCGCTGCCTAAGTGGGGCCCACCTTGTTGCCATGGCTGGGGCCCATTCTAACTGTCCATTCGGACTGGCTCGAGATGAAGGAAAGACACAAATATCAGTTGATCCAAACTATGTGGTCCACCCACGTGGGCCCACACGTGATGCATGTGTCTTACATCAACCACCATCTAGCAGATGGACAATGGGGCCCTGATTTGATGTATGTATTTACATCCAGGCCGTATAGGGCCTGGACACTGGGATAGTTTAAAAAATAATAATAATATTATTATATTATATTATATACCTGGTGGGCCCCACGTGGGACCCACCTGTTGGAAGCAGATTGGTTGGTGCATTTCACACCAGCTATATAGCTGTTGGAGAGACGTCACCAGATTTTATGGGACCCACCGTATATGTGTTTCATCTCAACCATCCATCTGGACGGTGGGAATCGACAGCCTATATAGCCGTTGTATTGACGTCTACAAGTTCTATGGGGCCCTCTATGATGTATACGTTTGATCCTCACCATCCATCTGGACGATGGGGCCCAACAGTGAAGTATGTGTTATATCTGCACAGTCTATCTGTGCAGGACCCACCTTAATGTATTTTATCCCACCATCCATTTGGACGGTGGGGACCTCTACTTATATAGCTATTATACCTCACATCAGCAAGCTCTATGGGTCTCACTAGCTAGTCAGTTGTGGTATTGACATCAGCAAATTCTGTGGGGCCCACACATGATATATGTATTTTATCCATGCTGCCCAGAGCATGAGCCCCACACACGTGTAGACCCCATAGTGGTATATGTTGTCACGCCCCAAACTCAGAAACCGGGCTCACAAAATTCCTGATCGCTGAATCCGGTGTCGACAGCCTCCGTAATATCCCATTCTAGGCTCCCAGGCTCATACGCCATATTCCGATCCTAGAATCCTACAAGGAGGATTTTCCAACGTACATTTAACTTATAATAAGCATAACCACAAGTTTACCCAAACCACAAAGGCAACAACTGAAAAGGCCTAGCTATATGTCCTAGAGAGTCGGGGGGGGGGGGGGGGGGGGGGGTTAAATAGGACTATGTCAAATTTAAAATAATAACAGTGGAATTAAATAACAAGATAGCCAAGAAAAAGAAAGATATCAATCCACAATTCAGAATGTAAAGCAATCACAAATTCTAGTTGTTCTAAGGACAACCTTTTACCATAAAAACCAAGGGTTTATAGCAGGACAACCTTACTAGAACAATTAGAGAATTAAAAGCTAAAACTGAAAGGAAATAAAGGAAATAGTAAGAAATAAATTCTAAACTATTACAACACTCCACACAGTGCTTGTAATGTAAATATTACAACATTCACATCCACACATACATCCCACAACTTTGAATGATAAAAGATAGAAAAAATAAATCACACATCCACAAAACACAAGGAGTTATAGTGGTTCACCTGTGTGTACACCAACTATTAAACAATAGCCACACAACTTGCTACTCCACTCCTAATATCCTCACACAAGGGATATCAGCGTTCACTATGAAAATAGGTTTCACAGGTTCACCTAAAACCTTCACAATTGTGTCTTTCAAATGGCTTTACACAATTCAAAAAACCCCACTTCCGAGTTTTCTGGCTCTCCTCAGATAACCAACAAATTGAGATTTTTTGGCTTAATCTCAAATAAAACTAAAAAAAGGAAATTTACAATAAAGTAAAATACTTGAATTTCTCCTTTTGTTGTAGCCCGGAAGAACCAATCGGAGTAGAAGTTCGAATATAGAAGTTCAATGTCTAATACTCACTTTGAAATGGTTTCAAGTTCTAATTGATTTTAAATTAAACCAGATGGGCTAGCTATATTTGATTTTGATTCCACAAAGAAGGAATACAACAATTCCTCTTTTCACTTCAGATTGGAATATAGAAACAAAATCAAATCAATAAAGCTAACAAAAGAGAATTTTAAATATGCACGAAGTAGCTTAAAATGAACACAAACTTATCTCAGAGTGAAGCCTTAATTTTACTTGAATTAGATATGAAACTCTGAAATTCATGTTTTATTTATAGTTGTAGAAATCGCATCTACGACTGGTCCTAAGGACACTACGATTGGTCGTAGAAGAAACGGATTTTTAAAATTTTAAGCGCGATCAGATAAAACCGTTCCGCTACTGGTTGTAGACTGTTCATGACAGGTCGTGAACCCTCCACGACTGGTCATGACAAACCCAAGATTGGTCGTGTGACACCAGGTTTAGTCGTTGTAGATTGAGTTGTAAGTGCATGATTGGTCTTGGATCGAGTCGTCACTATTCCTACGACTAGTCGAGCAGACTCCAGGACTGGTCGTAGTTCAACCAAAAAATTTTAAAAAATTGCAACAAACCTAAGACAGGTCCTGAAATTTCTTGGACTGGTCGAACCAGTTCTAGGACTAGTCGAACAAGGTTCAGGACTAGTCTTAGAATAGACCAAATACATATAAAAATATTTATCTTGAATTATGCATACAAAATGACCTACCCTAAGGTCAATCTAAGGTCATTCATACCTTAAATGTAAAGTATGGGCATTGACACTTCATTTCTTCAGATGATTGTTAACAATTAAAGATTGTGAAGCTTGAGATCTCTATACTTGATGTAGCATTGAACTTGAGATCTTTTAGAGCTTGAATTATACTTCATCTTGAGTTGTACACTAACTTGAGTCTTTGAACAAGATCACTTCTTTCGTTGTAACATGTACTTGTATTTCTTGAAATGGTTTGAAGTAGTTCTTCGTTCTTGACTTGAAGCAAAGTGTTTAGAGAGGTGATGCAATGCTTGAACCCATATGCAATGTCTTGAACATATATACCAATGAGCTACACAAGACATAGATTGAGGTTTTGGCACCATAAAATTTAACAACCAAAGGAGCATAAAACCATAGCACTTACAATCTCTCCCTTTGTCAAATTTGTGACAAAACACACTCCAATCAAAATAAGAAAAGCATTACATGCTTAATAAGGAATCATGCTTAATAACTAGCACAAATTCTTCCTTACTCCCCCTGAGTAGCACACATATATTCAGTCCATATTATCCATAATCAATAGCAATATATCAACACATATTCAGTCCATATTATCCATATTCAATAGTAATATATCAATCCATATGCAAAACCAAATAAATTCTCCCCCTTTCAGTCACAATATGACAAAGGAAGAAAAATGAAAAAGGATAATAAACAGGAGTAATAAATAGATTAACTAGTCAAGAAATAAGTAAATTAAAGTCCACAAGACATTAACTAGTTTAAATGAAAGTCAGTTAACCAAACAAAGTTCACAAGCCAACAAAAGTAGAAGATTTAAAGAAACAAGTAGCTTCAAAAGATGTGAAGCGGGGTTTTGCTAGATCAGATTTTTCAAAAGAAAATCCCAAAATCCCATTGAATGACAAAATAGATTACTTGAAGAGTGAAAATGAAGTAATATTGACTAGAATCTGCAATAAAAACGTAAATAACGCACTAACCTTGAAGATCTAGGAAGGTGGGTACGACTGGTTGGGCATCGGCTCGTTGGAGAGGAAAGATGAAATGAAGAAGATGAAAATTTTCCCAATTTTTAAAATGTCCAGCGCACTACACGACTGGTCATGGGATGTCCTCGACCGGTCATGCCACAACTGGTTGAGTACATCCTTGACTAGTCATGTACCGACTAAAATATGCATTTTTTCATAAAAATTTGAAATTTAAATCAATAAATTATCAAATATATATACACTATGATACAAATATGCACGAATAATCAATTTAGAATACACATACCAAGATCAAATTTCAATTTATTAAACCTGCCTTTGTCGAGCGGTTTAGTGAAAATGTCAGCAAGTTGAGTCTCGGTCGGAATGTATTCTAAAGATATCAGCTTTTCTTCCACTAATTCACAAATGTAATGAAACCTAATGTCAATGTGCTTGGTACGTGAATGTTGGATTAGATTTTTTGAAATATTTATTGCACTTGAATTATCGTAATATAAAACCATTGAATCCTGTGCAATTCTATAATCGCTTAACATATGTTTCATCCAAACAAGTTGATTACATGCATTTCCTGCTGCAATGTATTCAGCCTCAGCAGTTGAGAGCGATATAGAACTTTGCTTCTCACTAAACCAAGAAACCATACAATTTTTAATATAAAAACAATCACCACTGGTTGATTTCCTGTCATCAATATTATCAACCCAATCAGCATCTGAGTACCCAACCAATTGAATACTAGTATCATATGGATACCAGAGACCCAATTTAGAAGTACTTGCGACATATCGCATAATCCTCTTAACAGCAATTAAATGTGACTCTTTAGGATCATACTGATATCTAGCGTAAATACCAACACTTAAAGTAATATCAGGTTTACTTGCAGTTAAATAAAGTAAACTGCCAATCATACTACGATATAATTTAGGATCCACATTTTTACCTATAGAGTCCTTTGAGAGTCTTAAAGTTGTACTCATAGGAGTATCAAAATTCTTACCGTTCTCAAATATAAACTTTTTGATTAAGTTCAGAGCATATTTGGTTTGAGAAATAAAAATGCAATCAGATTGTTGTTTCACTTGCAATCCTAGGAAATAATTCAATTCCCCAACCATGCTCATTTTAAACTTAGATTTCATTAAATCTGCAAACTCAACAGTCATGTTAGAACAGGTAGATCCATAGATAATATCATTAACGTAGATCTGCACTATTAAGATGTGATCATTAAGTTTCTTAACAAAAAGAGTCTTATCTACACTTCCCATTTGAAAATCATGACTTAGTAAAAACTTAGTTAATTTCTCGTACCATGCCCTGGGAGCTTGTTTTAAGCCGTAGAGAGCCTTTTTAAGGCGATAGACATGATCAATGTTTTTAAGGTCTTCAAAACCTATTGGTTGTTTAACATACACTTTTTCATGCAGCTCATCATTCAAGAAGGCGCTCTTCACATCCATTTGATAACTTTTAAATTTTCTAAAGCAAGCAATAGATATGAATAGTCTGATTGACTTACGAAGAGCTACTGGGGCAAAGGTTTCACCATAATCAATACCTTCAATTTGAGTGTACCCTTGTACAACCAGTCTAGCCTTGTTTTGAATTATACTACCAAGTTCATCAGACTTATTTTTGAAAATTCACTTAGTTCCTATAATGTGTTTATCTTTAGGTCTAGGAATAAGATACCAAACATCATTTCTCACAAATTGATTAAGTTCTTCTTGCATTGCTACTATCCAGTTTTCGTCAGTAAGGGTTTCTTTTACGTTAACTGGTTCTATCTGGGATGTGAAGCACACGTAATTACATATGTCTTCTAGTTGTCTACAAGTTTGCACACCAGTGAGAGGGTTTATAAGAATTTGAGTGGTTGGATGATCTTTAACAGTCCTCAAATTAGAGTTAGATTGATTTGATGAAGTATCTGATTTGTCAATTAAAAGACCTTCATCACTATCTAAACTTGAGGCAGGTGTAATTAAGTGATCGTCAATGACCACATTAATGGACTCTTGAATAACACCAGTCCTCTTATTCAGTACTCGATATGGATGACTATTCAAAGAATATCCTAAAAAGATCCCTTCATCACTTTTAGTGTCAAACTTTTCCAGATTTTCACGTCACGTAAAATATAGCACTTGCTACCAAAAACTCGAAACTATTTGACAGTAGGCTTCTTATCGAACCATAGTTCATAAGCAGTTTTATTATTTGACTTACTTATATAAACTCGGTTGATTGTATAACAGGCAGTATTAATGCCTTTGGCCCAAAGATTTTTAAGGTGCTTCAAACTATTCAACATTACATTTGCCATTTCTTGAAGCACTTTATTTTTTCTTTCAACAATTCCATTTTGTTGTGGTGTTTTAGGTGCAGAGAATTCATGTCATATTCCCTGATCGCAACAGAATTTCTCAAAACTACTATTCTCGAACTCAGATCCATGATCACTACGGATTTTACTGACTTGAGAACCTTTTTCAGTTTGAATCCGTTTGAGAATCCTTTTTCCTTCATCAAGGGTTTCTAATTTATCTCTTAAGAAGGCTACCCAAGTGAATCTGGTATAATCATCCACGACTACCAGTATATATTTTTTACCACCTCGACTCTCCATCCTGGTTGGTCCTACAAGATCCATATGGATAAGCTCGAGTGGTTTTGATGTGGCATTGGAGTTCACCTTTTTATGAGCATTCTTAGTTTGCTTTCCAATCTGGCATTCGCCATATATTTTTTCTACTTTTTGTAGTTTAAGTTGACCTCTTATTAGTTCTCTTTTGCTCAATCTATATAGATTGCGAGTACATGTCTAAGATGTTTATGCCATAACTCAGTCTCATCAGTATGGACCAAGTAACACAGTCAATTAGATGAGCTAGAATCACTTACGATATAGCAGTTTTCAGAAGTTCTACGACCAGTTAATATTACTGAACCATTTTTGTTTAAAATTTCACACCCTAGGTTAGAAAATTTAACACTATGATTTTTATCACATATTTGAGAAATGCTTAACAAGTTATGCTTTAAACCTTTAACGTACAAAACATTCTCAAATAAGGGAAGGTTAGAAAGTTAAACCGTACCTTGGCCAATAATCCCGCAGTTGCTACCATCACCAAATGTGACTGAACCATCAGTCATGTCTTTAAGAGTGGTAAACAGACCTTTGTCACCATTCATGTGCCTGGAGCATCCATTATCTAGGTACCACTTTGAATGGCTTGAAGCTTTGAAAGCCATGTGGGCAACCAAGCAAGTAACCTTAGGAACCCATTTCATAACTATTTTGGGTTTAGGATTATAGTTGGTCTTCTTATGTTTGTAGTTGTTGTAAGAATGACCCACTGAGTTAGATTTTAAGAGCTCCTTAAGCAAATCAACTATTTTTTCAGCTAAATGGTTTCAGTTCTGATTTTTATAGTTGATATGGTTACTTTTTGGTTTAAAAGGTCGAAACGTTTTGGCATTTTTAGAAAACTTTTGATTAGAAATTTTCTTTTTTGAGTTTGAGGACTCTCCTTTTACAAACTTAGGAAGAGGGTTCTTTTATTTAGGAGGAGCCCTTTTATTGTAACCCAAACCGAATTGGTCGCCACATTTTCTTGATCTAAACAAAAGTTTTTCTAATTTTGGATCACCTTGGGCATACCTCCATATATCCTTTAAACTCAAAAGTGAAGAGATTTCAAGTTTTAAGTTTATCATTTTTAGATTTCAGATTTTCAATCTAGGAGGTTTTGAATTCTAAATCGCATTTACATTTTTCAAAATAATCTGAAGTATGGAATTTTTCTAAAATAAGAGAATCAAAATTTTCTTTAAGTTTTGAAAACCTTTCTTTTTGAAGCTTTAGTTTTACAGCAATCTTACAACTTTCCTTGTATAGGGCATTGTAGGCATCTTGAAGATCTTCTTCATTTTCATGATCACTATTCAGATTTTTTTTCACTAGTAGAATCATTATGATCTGAAAAAGTGAACTTGGCTAGAGTCATAAGAGCTTTAACTTCATTGCCCGACTCAGTTTTAGAATCTTCTGATTCAAAAGCGGCTTCAGTGCCAGAAGATTCATCCCAAGTAGCCAATATTCCTTTCTTTTTAGGTTTGTCCTTTTTAGGACACTTATTTGCTAAATGCCCATATTCTTGGCAGTTGTAACATTGACTATCTTTTAAAGATTTCCAAGTTTTAGATTTAGATTTAGATCTTTTCTTATCATTTGATTTTTGAAAGTCAACCTTCTTTTTACTTTTGAAAATCTTGTAAAACTTTTTCATTAAAAGGGCCATATCATCTTTAGAATTTTCAAAATCAGAATTTTCTTGAGAAATGCATTTAGAAGATTTAAGGGCAATAGATTTACCTTTAGGAGCTTTAAAATTTAACTCATAGGTTTGTAACGACCCAACTAGTTCTTCTACCCTCATATTGTTCGTATCACGATGTTCCTGGATCACGGTAACCTTTTAGTTAAACCGTTCAAGTAATGAGCGTAGTATCTTTGCACACACTTCACTTTCTGGGATTTTATCACCAAGACCCCACATAGAGTTCACAATGTCATTTAATCTTGTATAACAGTCCGTGAACATTTTATTTTCCTCCATATGTATTTCCTCAAATTTGGTTGTGAGGAGTTGGACTTTAGATTTCTTGACAATTGATGTTCCCTCATGTGTCATCTCTAAAATATCCTAAGCTTGCTTTACAGTGTCACAGGATATAATTCTTTTGAATTCATCCGGTATTAGTGCGCATGTGATTGCATTTAGTGCTTTTGCATTGGCACTACTCTCACTTTTCTGAAGTGTGGTCCAAGAAAAATAATGTGAGACTTTCATTGATTTGGATCCATCGATACCAGTTACTTCAATGGTAGGAGGGGTCCATTCAGTCATTGTGGCTTGCCACATGCTCTCATCCATGGATTTAAGAAAAATCCTCATCCTGGCTTTCCAATAGGCATAATTGGAGCCATCAAATGGTGGAGGCCTAGTGATTGGAAAGCTATCAAAATTTAACATCTTATAAATAGCTTAGATCGATTAGCTTAAGAAATAAATCCAAAAATATAACAATTAAAACGAGCTATTAGGCTCTGATACCACTTGAAAAGGCCTAGCTATATGTCCTAAGGGGGGGGGGGGGGTGAATAGGATTATGCCAAATTTAAAATAATAATAGCGGAATTAAATATTAAGATAACCAAGAAAAAGAAAGATATCAATACACAATTCAGTCAATCCACAATTCAGAATGTAATGCAATCACAAATTCTAGTTGTTCTAAGGGCAACCTTCACCATAAAAACTAAGGGTTTATGGCAGGATAACCTTACTAGAACAATGAGAGAGTTAAAAGCTAAAACTGAAAAGAAATAAAGGAAATAGTAAGATATAAATTCTAAACTATTACAACACTCCACATAGTGCTTGAAATGTAAATATTACAACATTCACATCCACACATACATCCCACAACTTTGAATGATAAAAGATAGGAAAAATAAATCACACATCCACAAAACACAAGGAGTTATAGTGGTTCGCCTATGTGTACACCAACTGTTAAACAATAGCCACACAGCTTCCTACTCCACTCTAAATATCCTCACACAGGGGATATCAGCGTTCACTATGAAAATAGGTTTCACAGGTTCACCTAAAACCTTCACAATTGTGTCTTTCAAATAGGCTTACACAATTCAAAAAACCCCACTTCTGAGTTTTCTGGCTCTCCTCAGATAACCAACAAATTGAGATTTTTCTGGCTTAATCTCAAATAAAACCAAAAGAAGGAAATTTACAATAAAGTAAAATACTTGGATTTCTCCTTTTGTTATAGCCGGAAGAACCAATCGAAGTAGAAGTTCGAATATAGGTGTTCAATGTCTAATACTCACTTTGAAATGGTTCCAAGTTCTAATTGATTTTAAATTAAACCAGATGGGCTAGCTATATTTGATTTTGATTCCAAGAAGAAGGAATACAATAATTCCTCTTTTCAATTCAGATTGGAATATAGAAACAAAATCAAATCAATAAAGCTAACAAAAGAGAATTTTAAATATGCTTGAAGTAGCTTAAAATGAACACAAACTTATCTCAGAGTGAAGCCTTAATTTTACTTGAATTAGATATGAAACTCTGAAATTCATGTTCTATTTATAGTTGTAGAAATCGCATCTACGACTGGTCGTAAAAGAAATGGATTTTTGAAATTTTAAGCGCGATCAGATAAAACCGTTCCACCACTGGTCGTAGGCTGTTCACGACTAGTCATGAACCCTCCAGGACTGGTCATGATAAACCCACGACTAGTCGTGTGACACCAGGTTTAGTCGTTGTAGATTGAGTCGTAAGTGTACGACTAGTTCTAGATCGAGTCGTCACTGTTCCTGCGACCGGTCGATCAGACTCCAGGACTGGTCGTAGTTCAACCAAAAAATTCTGAAAAATTGCAACAAACCTAGGACAGGTCATGGAATTTCTTGGAGTAGTCGAGCCAGTTCTAGAACTAGTCGAACAAGGTCCAGGACTAGTCTTAGAACAGACCAAATACATATAAAAAAATTATCTTGAATTATGTATACAAAATAACCTACCCTAAGGTCAATCTAAGGTCATTCATACCTTAAATGTGAAGTATGGACATTGACAGTTTATTTCTTCAGATGATCATTGACAATTGAAGATTGTGAAGCTTGAGATCTCTATACTTGATGTAGATTGAACTTGAGATCTTTTAGAGTTTGAATTATACTTCATCTTGAGTTGTACACTAACTTGAGTCTTTGAACAAGATCACTTCTTTCTTTGTAGCATGTACTTATATTTCTTGAAATGGTTTGAAGTAGTTCTTCATTCTTGACTTGAAGCAAAGTGTTTAGAGAGGTGATGCAATGTCTTGAACCCATATGTAATGTCTTGAAGATATATACCAATGAGCTACACAAGACATAGATTGAGGTTTTGGCACCACAAAATTTGACAACCGAAGGAGCATAAAACCATAGCACTTACAACATCATCATCTCATATCCACTAATATAAATAGTTGATACAGTGCTGAAAGGGGAATATACATATATTGAAAATCAAAGCTCTAGAAGACAGCCGTACGCTCCAAGCTCAACTCTGCTGTGACCTAACACCACCTGCACGCATCTATCGTGCATAAGCTTATAAAAAGCTTAGAGGATGGTGTAAGTGTGTGCACAAGGTAAGCATACTCAGGATGTAATATCAGAGTAATGCAAAAACATGCTGGTAAGTCTATAAATACCATCGGCCTTATCTAGGCTATGCGATGCAAAAACATAATAAGCCAATATCATATACTGAGGAAGCAATGTAGATCAGATATACAATGCGGGGACATAGTAAGCCAAATATCACATACTGAAGAAGTAATGCAATATACAAATCCTGACATGTCCATGAATACCGTCAATCTTATCTATGTTATACAATGCAAAAGCATAGTAAACCAAATGCTATACACTAAGGATGCAATGCAATATGTGGTGCGAATGAAACGACCAAGCTGGAGTGTGAGGTTGGGATGATGGTCCGTGGTATCGCAGGCTATGGGTCCATCACAAGAGACTTCTATCCAAACCAGTCCCATACCTAAATTTGGATGGCCAGACTCAATGTGGTAAACTCCTGATATCAGGTTAGTCGCGTGCCCTAATAGAAATCCTGGCCATTGCGAAGGTACACAACAATTAGTTGCGCACTACCAACCCGAGTGGATAGTGAATGAATGAATGATTGAGAAAAATGTTGAGTATGCAACTCCTACTCAATAAGTTAGCATATCAGTATTGTACATCTCTAGGATCATCACCAGGGTCTAGTACACTCTACACACGATCGCCGCTCACTGGATGCACAACCATGTAAGTGGAAGAGACCTTACTATCCACCTGGCCAGTAGTCAACCAATATCTACCCAGCACATCGATAGTAGACTCATTTATGAGCTGGTCAAACTCAGCCTAGCTATGCTCCCTACCATCGGGCGAGTGAGGCCATACCCCCTTCCAACAGACCACGACACAGTGGGAGACGCGTCCTACTGGTATTTGGCATTGGGCCCTCATATATCCACTCGGTCTAGACGTTGGAGCGTCTCCTGGCCACGGAGGTTTAGGGACTTTTACCCAGGGACATCTATGACACCCCATGTAGAAAAAGATTTTTGGTGTCCCATCTGGCATCCACAATATGCCTGTGGAGGCCACGACCCTGATGTCGCTAGGGTGTATAGTAGTCACATCATAAAATTTGATATGCATGAGTCACACAGCGCAATCATGCATCAATCCAGCGCATATCGTGCGCTCATGTGGGATGACTCCACCTATGAGGGAGTCCCATAAACAACCTACCCCTATGACATATGTAATAGTCAATTACATCTCATAACAAACATGCAGATGATGCGTATGGGCATGTATCATGATGATATGTTGTCACATACTCATAATCGGTATCGATAACTGGTATTGGTAATTAACATCGATAATCGGCCTAACAAAGGGCCTAAGGAAAGGTCACAATGTGGACAGTTAACCATCATTGCCCATTAATGTGGACATTCAACCAACATTGCCCCCAAGGAGTGGCCCACATAGAGCCAAACATATAGTGGGGCCCATGGCCTCATACAAGGGCCTAATATACATCACCATGAACCTCACTTAAGGGCCACATATACATCACATCGGGCCTCACCATATGGGCCTCATATATATCACATTGGGTCTCACACATGGGTCACGTATACATCACATCGGCCTCATCATATGGGCCTCTCATTCAACACATCGGGTCTCCTCTAAGGCCACAAACACATCACAATGGGCCACATATGCGGGCCGCATTACATCAAGTGGGCCGCATTACATGGGCCTCAAATACATCAAGTGGGCCGCATTGCATGGGCCTCAAATACATCAAGTGGGCCGCATCGCATGGGCCTCATACACATCACAATGGGCCATAACCTATGTGCCTTACACATTGCAATGGGCCGCATCTCATGGGCTTAATACACATCATAATGGGCCGCATTACATGAGCCTCATATACATCACAATGGGCCTCTCACACGGGCCTAATATACATCACAATGGGCCCCATCACCTGGCCCTCAAATGCATCACAATGGGCCTCATATACATCAAGTGGGCCACATCACATGGGCCACACCAATAGGCCTTATATACATCAAGTGGGCCGCATCCATGGGCCACACCAATGGGCTTCATATACATCAAGCGGGCTGCATCACATGGGCCGCACCATCTGCACCATACATCTATTTTAGAGATCATTTAGAGCATTACTAAAAATGAATCTTATCGAAAGATCATCTGGACCATACCACAAATAATAGTGAAGATAATGTTTTTCACTATTTAAACCACACAGGGCCACCATAACATTTATTTTCCATCCAATCTGTTCATAAGGTCACAAAGACCTGAATTAAGAGGAAAAACATATTTCATACTGATCCAAAACCTCTGTGCACCCAAAAGGGTTTCAATGGTAGGCGTTCACTCCTCTGCTGTTTTCTATAGTGTGGTCCACCTGATAGATCTGTCTTATTTTTAACTCAAGCCTTAAGACAAGCTCACCAATTGGATGGATGGCTTGCATGTAACACATACATCAGTGGTGGGTCCCACTGTCCAGCCATCTGGATGGTGTGAATAGACCCATACATCATGGTCCCACGTAACTTGCTACCTTTCAGCAGCTAGATTGTTGGTGTGTGGAAAGCTGGCCAATCCATATCCACCGTTCATGGATTAGATGGTGTGGATGCAACATATCATCACAAGGTGGGCCCCACACGCTGCCATGGTGGGGTCCACAAAATTTGCTGATGTTAATTACATCAGCTATATAGCTGGTGTGCTGGGTCCACATAGATGGACGGATGGTGTGGATATGCCCCACATCATGAAGTGGGACCTACAGAACTTGCTGACGAAATGTAGCATTTATATAGCTGCTGCGGTCATTAGCTAGACTGATCCCCACTGTCCAAGGTTTGGACGATGTGGACGCAAAACAAATGAACGATGTGGAGGTAAAATACATACATCATGGTAGGGTGCATGGGTGGCCGTGCAGTTATAACCCACACAACAAGTGGGATCCATGTCCAGCTCGACAGTGGAGACCCCACACGTGCAAGGTGGGTCCTACCGTCCAGCAATGGACAGTTGGGATATAACACAAATCATGGTGGTACCACAAGACTCGGTGACGTTAATACAACAGCGGTATAGCTGCTGTGAGATGCACCAGCCAATCGTCTTCACAGCCTAGTGGGTCCCACGTGTGGCCCACTAGGTATGTATATAATATAAATACATATTATATTATATTATATTATTTATTTAAATGTCTAGCCCTAGACGTTCATTTGGCAGATGGTTTGGATATGACTCCAGGTGGGACCCACCGTCCTTGCTGCTGGACGGTGTGGTGTGTCACATGTACAGATCAAGGTGGGTCTACACCATCTGAACGGTCCGGATATCACACATACAATCTGTGGGCCCCACGTACGGGCGTCTTGGATAGAACATGTACATCATAGGTTGGGTCCACAAAATGTGGGAGGGAGAGAGAGAGAGAGAGAGAGAGAGAGAGACGATGTAGTTGAGGGACCCCGCCACTATGGGCCCCTCTTAGATCACAAGACACACATCAAAGTGGGTCCCATCATAAGTGGGTCCTAAATCAAAGTCACGACCTAGAGCTATGAACACCCACCGATTCCGCTTCTTCTTAGCTCCTTGGACTCCTTAGCTCCTAGGCTTTCCCTTTGATGGAGGATAATAAGATTTGAAGGGTGGAGATGGGAGATAGAGTAGTAGGGAGTGGGCCACACTTGACTCTCTCATAGGAGGCTTAGACGTTGGGTCTCCCTTGGTGCTTGGGATGGATTGAGAAATGAGAGAGAGAGGATGAGTTGTTATAAGAGAGATGGGATGGAGGGTATGGGTTCTCTTGACTTTTACGATGAGATGAATGGGCTAAGCATGGGTTGCTTTGACTTGGTAAAGAGAGAGGTATGGGTGAGTGATGGGTTGAACTTTGACTTGTGATTGATGTGATGGATTATAGAGATTCTCTTGAGATTCGCAATGTACGGTGTTTCCTCGAAATATACGTGGGCCCACAATTCTTGGCTTGAGTGTCGCATCGACGCGTGAGATGTGGTGTTGGAACCGTGGTGACGATTCGATCGTAAGGGTACAAGTCTCGGGTCGAGGTAACTCAGATATATAGGATGCGACTCAGGGTCACGCGCAAACGCCGGTTATAGGTCGCGGGTTGCCAGAATTCGACAGGGAGGATTGCGGAAGTCTATGGAATGGTACGGTCTAGGCTACGTGTCTTACATATGTGTTTCATCAATGTCATCCACCCATTTTGTATCCAGACCATCCATTTAGATAGTGGGCTAGCCACCCCACCAGCAGCACATCTGCTGATAATGTCAATAATTATGTGGGGCCCGCTGATGTATGTGTTACATCCAAACTATCCAACCAAACGGTGAGCTCGTCTTAAGGCTTGAGACTAAAAATGAGGCATATCTATATATCAGGTGGACCACACTGCAGAAAATAGTAGAGAATTGAATGGCTATCATTAAAACCCTTTTGGTATCCAAGAAGTTTTGGATCAGTATGAAATTTGTTCTTCCACTTAATTCAGGTCCTTGTGACCGTATGAACAAATTAAATGGAAATAAACGTGATGGCGGGCCCTGGCCCTATGAATTGTTTAATGGCGAAAATCATCATCTCCACTGCTAATTATGGTATGGTTCAGATAATCCTTCGATGTGATGTATATGAGGCCCACCTTGATGTATTTATGGCCCATCCATGAGGCCCACCTTGATGTATTTGTGGCCATCCATAAGTGTAATGACCCAAAAAATTTTGTGCCAAGACCCGAGTACTACCTCTTCTTTCCTTAGTAGTTATTGGGGTAATTAGTGCTAAACTCGATTGCTTGTGAAATTTGCATCAATCACTTTAAATTGGATCTGCATGACTCAAAACCTGTAGATTCATTAGCGCTATGTTACTCTGAAAT
Source organism: Magnolia sinica (assembly GCF_029962835.1). NCBI lineage: Eukaryota > Viridiplantae > Streptophyta > Magnoliopsida > Magnoliales > Magnoliaceae > Magnolia > Magnolia sinica. Next base: position 49,527,711 of record NC_080580.1, read on the forward strand.
CTGGGATTCATCGCTAAATCCAGTTGCTCTTGGGAATTTTTGAAAGTTTTGGATCGGACCTGGACCGCGCGTCGAAAGTCCGATAGCGGTGATCTTAGGTAGTTATAGTCACCATGTTGGACTTGACCATCACCTCCAAAATTAAGTCCAGATGATGTCCTGGGTCAATTTGATTGAGTCCGTAGTGAAGAGTGTGAGAACGGTGAGAAATTTAATGAGATTTTATGAAATCTGAGTCATGTTGTTTGCGCGACGATTTTAAGCAATTTGACCATTGGATTCTGACCCAATTTCACCCTCGGATCAGGGAAGGTGGCCCAGGCATGTCCTAGTGCTTGTGGTCCTGATCGAGTTTCGGTGACCGTTGAATTGAGTGTGGTCCGCCACGGCTGATCTGTAGATCCGATCGGTACAAAAACTCAATCTGACCTAGATCCATGGTCAGTGAGCTTAAGTCGGACCTCTCGTGGAAATAGGCCCACCGGAAGTGCTCCGTTGGATCGAGAGAAGCCTGTTTTGGTTATAACCTAAGTATACCTTGGCCCTGGGGTTATTTTCATCAATGTTAGGCCTATATATAGACCTTAAAACCCTAACTCTCTTTTCCATAAGAATTTCCTAACCCTAGCTAAGAAAGAGAGGGGAAAAGAGAGAGAAAGTGAGAGAGAAGTTGGTGAATCATCTTAGATTCTTTCCGGTTCTTCTTCATCCTTAAACCATCTCCTTTGAATCGCTTTTCCGGTGATTCTAAGTTCATCCTTGGGTAAGTTAACCTAACCCTAATCTGTTTTAGAGCTTAGAATGGTTTATGTGTGTTGTATCTCATTTCTATTCTTGCCTTAGGTTGTCTAGTCGCCGTTGACGAAGACATATCGTCTGAATTAGTTCGGTGTTCTATTTCTGGTTTAAGGTGCGGACTTTAATCGTATAGGTTATGGTTTTCAAGGCTTTCAATGCCAGTGAATGGTTTATTCTTGCTATGGATGAGATTTCATATGCCAAATGTTATGTTTATTTTGGGTTCCTAATATGCATGTGTTACATTGAGATTTGTGTATTCTATGTGTATGTATAAAGTACCGTATGCGTATAAAATATAAACATGTGATTGCCATGATTATTTGTCGTGTATTTATGCTAGATGTATGTGTGTCAACTCCTTGGCAAAAGGAATTGTCCAAATGTGTGTATTTCAACATACGTCATGTATGTTGTATTATGTATTCTAAGTGTTTGTAGAAATGCCTGAATGATCTAAAGTGCAACATATTAACTTAATTGCAGGCATTGAGAAGCAATTCTCAACACTCCTATTGATTTGTATGATTTACCGCATGCAAGTCATATTCCTTGTTGTTTAATTTCAAGCATTACATATGTGTAAATCCATGTTAAGTTGATATGTTTCAAATGCTTACGTACTACATGATTTGAGTTGTTGTTCCATTACTATTCTAAATTGTTGATATGAATATCTGTTGTAGTGGAATGTTTGTGGGACTATGATTAGTCTAGGAAATCAGTAATCGGCCTTGAGATCGTGGCTGAGGTTGCTTTCGCCACGAAGGACGTGATTAGACGAACCCGAGACGTATTAGAGTTGTCGGCAGTGGTTTGGCCACGCGGAGTGTTTGCGCACTCTATGTCGTTCAACCCAACATGCGCTCATGCTAGTCGAGTTCGTCAAGTAACCTGATTGTCCGATGTATGTTCACCATGTATGGACGCTATTGTTTGAATCTAGGGTACCAAACTTACCGATGAAATCCTGTTAACCATGGTACCTTGATCCGATAAAACTTATGAGCCGGATATGGTGGTATAGGACACCGTGGTCGAGCTGTCGGCCTACGCTAGGGTGACAAGCCTCCCGTAATGACCAGTGAGCAACCAAACTCGTGAGCTGATTATAGTGGTATGGGACACTATATTTGCGCTGTCGGCCTACATTGATTGGTGACGAGCCCTTTATAGTGACCTCGAGCATGCCTGGATACCGCATTGAGGTGACGAGCCTTATTGTGGTAACGAAGGTATGATAGGCGTGCATTGATTGGTGACGAGCCCTTTGCAATGACCTAAAACCATATGATCGTATGAGATGTCTAGGACTGACGACCCTAAAATGGATCACTGTTTGGATGGTGATATGAGGAATGTATCTTAGCTTCCCAATCCTGTTATATAAAAAGGACTAATAACAACTTGGTAATCATGTTCATGCACCGCATTTGCATGTGCCTGGAAGATGTGGCGCACTTTGAGGCGATGTCATGCGTAACGTAAGATGAAGACGCTGAGGGTGTACGCGCGAGGGCACACATCATTCTTCATACATCCTTGCATTAACAAGAGTACTTAGGACATGTTTGATTGTTCTGCTTTATCATATTGCTTGATTGAACTGATAACATGTTAACCTTTGCTTTATTGTTCCACTGAGTTGATCACTCACTCTCACGTTCTGGGGCGGTGTTAAACACCCACTAGACTCTGTCTTAATTGAGATGTTGATGAGTCCTCTGAGGCAGAGCGAGAGTTTGAGGATGATGAGGGGGCGTTCTTTTTCAGGCGGGTCTAGTGAGCCTTATTCTGATGCGTGGGACTCTGGGATTTCTTTTGGAATTAAATGATGTAATTTGATACTTGTAATTTTGATAGTAACACTTGTAATACGACCTAGTATGTATATGTATTTCAGGGATTTGCACATGTGCACATATATTTCTTTAAGTCTTCCGCTTGCGTTCTTCACTTATCCCTAAATTATATTTGCAATTTGGCTTAATCTATTCCATGTTTTATGCACTCATACAGACAACATACATCCATCATTCAATATGTTGCATAAGTGATGTTTTGAAACTCGGGAGCTAAGTTATGCTCGACCCCCGAATTTCAGGGCATTACAATAAGGCCCACCTTGATGTATTTATGGCCCATCCATGAGGCCCACCTTGATGTATTTATGGCCTATCCATGAGGCCCACATTGATGTATTTGTGGCCCATCAATGAGGCCCACCTTGATGTATTTGTGGCCATCCGTTAAGGCCCACCTTGATGCAATTGTGGCCCATATGATGAGGCCCGATATGATATATATTAGCCCATATGATGAAGCCCAAATGATGTATATGAGGCCCGATATGATGTATATGTGGCCCTTAAGTAAAGCCCATTGTGATGTGTATTTGGCCCTTATGTGAGGCCATGGGCCCACTATACGCTTGGCTCTATGTGGGCCATCCCTTAGGAGCAATGTTGGTTAAAGGTCTACATTGATGGGCAATGATGGTTGAATGGCCACAATGTGACCTTCCCTTAGGCCTTGTTAGGCTCATTCTCGTCATTCTCTAAGTAGGTCAACCCAAATCACTGGGTCCCATTGATATTACATGATCCATCCATTCGTTGGGATAACCTAAGATGTTGGGACCCCATTGGTTATTAGTAGGATTATTTATTTTACCTTGGAGCCCACCTTGTGTATGCATTGGGCCCTATAAGGAAGTCCAGTTTATTGCGCGATAGAGAGGGTAAGGAAGCCCACTTATTGTACTTAGACTCAGCTCTGCCCTCGATGGGGGATATTGTGATGCTCTGTCACTGTTATACACGTGGGCTGGCACACATGGGCAGACACTAATGTGGGTGAGGCCTAAGAGCCTGAGTGAGCTACTAGTGATTGGCAGGCTACTATGCACACAGTGAAGGTAGAACTTTGTCACATATCGGAAGCATCGTCTGATGTTGTGGTGACTATAAGTTGGATTCCTTCCTTAATTGTCATGATGCGTTTTAAATCAGTGAGCTTTGGCAAAGCAGTCTATATCACCCCTTGCCGTAAATGGAAGGATATGCAGTATCAAGTTTGGTGTATCTACTATTTAGAGCCTATCTTAATATTTAGACTAGATCCGACGTCCTTCTGTGAACCCCATCATTCGTTTGCATGTTGTGAGGGATGATTGATTAAAGCATATGTCATTGGGCTGAGATGTTTATGGGACTCCTTGTGAGATGGAGTTGCCCCCTACATGATCATGCGATACGAGCAGGTTTGATGCATGGCCTAGATACGGCTGACGGTATTCGTAGACTCGTCAGGATTTGCATATTGTATTGCATCCTCAGTATATGATATTTGGCTCACTATGTCTCTGTACTGTATAACTGATCTACATTTGCTTCCTCAGTATATGATATTGGCCTATTATATTTTTACATTGCATAGCTTGGATAAGGCTGATGGTATTTATGGACTTGCAAGCATGTTTCTGCATTGCTCTTATATTGCATACTTGGTACTTACCTTGCGCACACACTTGCACACCCTCTAAGCTTTCTATAAGCTTATGCATGATAGATGCATGCAGGTGGCATTAGGTCGTAGTAGCGTTGAGCTTGGATTGTGCAACTGTCTTTTAGATCTTTGATTTTTAACATATATATTTCCTTTTCAGCACTGTATTCAAATGTTTATATTAGTAGATATGTGATGATGATGTTGCCTTTTTTATTTGGATAAACTTGTGGTTATGCTTATTATGAGTTAAATGTATGTTGAAAAATCCTCCTTGTAGGATCCCAGGATCGGAATCTGGAATATGGGTGCTGGGAGCTGAGAATGAGGTACTACGGAGGCTGTCGGCACCAGATTCGGTGATCAAAAATTTTGTGAGGCCGGTTTTTGAGTTTGGAGTGTGACAATTCGAACTGTGTAATGCCCGCGCTACTTTTCAGCAATGCATGTTGAGTATTTTTTCTAACATGGTGGGGTAATATTTAGAGGTCTTCATGGACGACTTCTTTGTCTTTAGTCCATCCTTCAGCAAGTGTCTGGATAATCTTAAAAATGTGTTGAAGCGATGTGAAGAAAAGAATTTGGTTCTGAATTAAGAGAAGTACCATTTCATGGTTCCCAAGGGGAAAATACTTGGACATATAATTTCGTCCAAGGAAATTGAGGTAGACGAGGCTAAAATTTACCTTATCTCTAACCTACCTCCACCCAAGAGCATACATGGTGTGTGATCTTTCTTAAGAAACGCCGAATTTTATAGATGATTCATAAAGGACTTTAGTCATCTCTCTCATCCTTTATGTAATTTACTTCAAAAGGATGCACCATACGAGTGGATTGAACAATGCCGAGAAGCTTTTATTAAGCTCAAGGCTATAGTGACTACCGCTCCTATCATGCAACCACCCGATTGGAGCATACCTTTTGAAATTATGTGTGATGCATCTGACTATGCTATTGGGTGGTGTTAGGCCAGAGAAAAGAGAAGAAACCCTGTGTGATTCACTATGCAAGTAGAACTCTAAATTCTGCCCAAGTGAACTACTCCACTACGGAGAAGGAACTCTTAGTCGTAGTGTTCATTTTAGACAAATTTAGCTCATACTTGATCGAATATAAGATCATCAATTACACTGATCTTGCAACATTGAAGTACCTTCTTTTTAAGAATGATGCTAAGTCCCCACCTCATAAGATGGATCCTTCTACTCCAAGAGTTCGACATAAAAATACAAGAAAAAAATGGAGTAGAGAACGTAGTGGCTGACCATATCTCTAGGCTTGATCTCCTTGATTCCCTTAACCCGACACCTATAAATGATATGTTCCTTGAACAATTATTTATACTCTCCCAATTACCTTAGTTTGCAGACATTGTAAATTATCTTGCCACATGTGTCACATCAACATATTGGACTACGCAAGATAAGAAAAAATTCTTTGCTGAAGTACGTAAGTTTTTCTGGGATGATTCCTATTTGTTTAAATATTGCCCAGAGCAAATTCTAAGGAGAAGTTTACCAGACAATGAATATCAAAATGTCATCTCCTTTTGTCATTCTTAAGCTTGTGGTGGTCACTTTTCTGCTAAAAAGACCATGGCTAAAATTCTGTAATGTAGCTTTTACTGGCCCACTATATTCAAAGATACTAACAAGTTTTACAAAGCTTGTGAGTATTGTCAGAAATTAGGAGGATTGTCCCGTCGAAATTTGTTGCCACGAAACTCAATTCTTATCATTAAGCATTCGATTGCTAGGGCATCAATTTCATGGGGCCATTCCCCTAATCCTTTAGAAATATTTATATTTTGTTAGCAGTAGACTATGTCATTAAGTGGGTTGAAGTATCTCGTGTCGAAACAATGATCATCAAACGGTCATTAGATTCTTAAAAGAAAACATCCTTTCCTGATTTGGAACGCCTCGGGCTTTCATTAGTCATGGAGGGTTACATTTTTGCAATAGGCCATTTGAGAACTTAATGAAGAAATCCGGCATCTCTCACAAAGTGAGCACTCCATACCACCGGCAGACAAACAGGCAAGCTGAGATTTCCAACAGGGAAATTAAGCAAATTCTAGAAAAAAACAGTTAACCTCAACTGTAATGATTGGTCAATATGCTTGACCGATGCATTATGGGCTTACAGAATCGCTTTTAAGACACCCATTGGAATGTCTCCCTTTAGACTCATCTATGGGAAAGCTTGTCAATTGCCTGTAGATTTGGAACATAGAGCCTATGGGCTATCAAAAATCTGATTTTTAACTTGGACAATGCTGGCTTGCTATGCAAGCTTCAATTGAATGAACTTGAAGAAATCTGGAACGACACGTACGAAAACTCAAGAATTTACAAGGACAGGATGAAGGTGTTCCATAACTAGAACATCCTTCGAAAATCATTTACACCAAATCAAAAAGTTCTTTTGTACAATTCTCGATTACATCTTTTTTTGAGTAAGCTTCGATCTAGTTGGACTGGTCCCTTCATTATTACTACCGTTTATCCTCATAGGGCCGTCGAGACAAAGAATCTGATGAATGGCAATGTTTTCAAAGTGAATGGACATTATCTCAAGCCATTTGTTGAGAAATTTGATTCAAAGGATATGTCCATACCTCTGATTGATCATGTGTATCAGGATTGACCTCCTAATATGATGGAGGTGTAATTAGGTTTATTGCTTTCATAGAGTTTAGGATTAGGATAGATTGTTTTTAATAAGTTTAGTCTTCGTGCTAACCTATATTATATGTTGAAAACTTTGAAAAAGCCTCAATTCTACTTCTTCAGGTATTATCTTTCCATCACTCCTCCTTTCTTTTCGTTATCTCATGTGCATTACATGCAAATATATTTTACATTAAGGATAATGTAGGTTTTAGGTTGGAGGTGTGGATTAGGTAAACTAATTAGTGTTTTCTTAGTTTCTGAGAAAAAAAATTGTTAAAGTTTTTCAATTTTTCAAGTAAAAACTATTTGGAAAATAAAATTTTGTGTACTTAAAAATGCTTTGAGTATGATGATAAGATAGAGATTGAAACCGAGTAGACTATCGCTTAAGTTCTTGCACTTAATTGATTAAGAGGAACTTTGAATATCATGTTGATCTAAATCACAAGACACATTCAAGCTATTTTCTGTGAATTATGCTAGAATTTTTTATTTTTAGCATGTGAATCATTAATAGACATTACGAATCGAGTCTAGAGAATTTTATCCACCTTAAAAGATTAAAAGAATCAGTTAAAAAATAGTGAGATTGACAAAAAGGTCATGTATGATGAAAAAGACTGAAAAAGAATAAAAAGAATAAAAAATCCAAAAAGAATGAAAAGAATGTAAAGTTTGAAATGAATAAAAAGAGACCATTGATATAAAATCAAAAATTGGATTTTTTTTTTTTTTAAAGGAAAGGGGGATTAGTTTAGAATCAACACTTGATTATTCGATTAGTTTTAAAGTGATGAGTATGGCTAACATTATGAAAGGATATTATATTTATAGAAGTAAGTTGAAATTCACTAAGCACATTAGAAAAACTTGATATATGAACTTATGCTCTTAATTGATTAATGAAGAGCCTACTTGATTGATTGCTCGTTTGTTTTGGCTCTAGGTTTTCAAATTTTCATTCTCACCTCTTTGGATTATGCTCATTCATACTTGTTTCCACAAAATATTGTTTTCTAAAAAAGGTTTGAACATTGAGAATTGATGATTATGCCATGCATGTTTTTCTCAGGACTAGCAAAACACTGGTTGGGGGGTGTATTGAGTGTCAAATATTGCATATTTCCCCTATTTATATCATGGTTTTATGAATATGATAATGCTTAATGGGTATATTTTAAACATGTTTGTATTGCGAGGTGAGTCTAAGAGCTTCGATTGAAAAGAATGTTAAAAGTATAGATTTGATGCTCAAGAATCACCAAGGCAAGAGATTGATCTTAGAAGACTAAGATTGAAGATTTCAAGACCCCAAGATTCAAGAAAACCAATTGGTGAAAGAAGAAAGTTGGAAGTACAAAGTACAGAAATTAGTGCAAAATTTCACAGAATCTGAACTTCTATGTCATTGAAGGCTGTTAGATGACATCGAAGTTAGTCTTCGATGACATCGACCATCAGTAGATCACATCGAAGAATTACAAGAAAATCAAGTTTTAAAGCTGGACAAATTGGATGCATTTCTCGATGACATCGAAACTAGACATCGAACACTAGTAGATGACATCGAAGAATTACATAAAAATTGAGTTTAATTGCTGGATAAATTGGATACATTCCTCGATGACATTGAAGCATTACGCAGATTTTACGCAAACTGCTTAAATTTGAGGTGGTTTTGCAAAATTAGACGGACAAGGCTATAAATATGGGTTTCTCAGGGACTTTTAGGGATATCTAAGGTTACAAAGAGCAGAGCCAAAGGGTGGAGCAACCTCCCAAGAGTTTTTCTTCATTCTTTATTTATTTTTAATGGTTTCTTTTAAGGTTTTATATCCAATCATATCTATGGCGGTTAAATCTCTTAGCTAGGGCTAAGAGATGAAGCTTATAGCCTGTTTGAATGATTTTCTTACTTAAAGTCTTGTTCTTGATAAACCTCATTGATTTCTAGTTTGATATTAAAGGAATATTTTCAGTTTTCTATGATTTATTGTGACTCAAATTACAATGGATGTTGTGATAGCTTTGGATATATTCTTTTCCTGTTTTGAGATTATGAGGTTGGTAAATCCTGTTGTTCACCATCGTCTCCTGGGCATGGTAGGGTGATGGAATCCTTCCAATCATCATAATTATCCCCCATTAAGAATTCGGCTAATGAAAGTTCAGATTTGATTTAATTGCTTTATCTTCCAATTGGAAAGGATAGGGCTCCAATTCCAATTGTCTCTTGTATCAAAGTAAGGTAACATCTTGATTGCTACAAGTGGATCATTGGCATGCTAATTCCCACCTTTTAATTGATAGTTTTAATCAACATTATTCACAATTACTCTTTTTTATTCCATATTTAGATTTAGATCTTCTTCTAGTTCTAATTCTAATTATTTCAGATTATGTACAAGTTTAGTCCCTGTGGTTTCGACCTCGGTCTTACCAAGTTATTACTACATCACAACCCTACACTTGGGGTTGTGAACAACTGAGTTAATGAGCAAACCAACTCAGATAGTAAGGTTCATGCCAAATTTCATTTCCCTCTCTCAACGGAAGGCTACTAAAACGGATGCAAAGGAAAAATACTCGTTCACTCGACGATAATGAGTTATCATCCATTGCATCTCTGTCTTCGTCATAATTCGAGAATGAGAACTAGAAAAAGTTGATGGCATCAGTCTTCTCAATCTTGTCAACAACCTAGTTGTGAGTCTTCTTTATCATCTTCCGTCGTGGATAGTGCCAAAGGGGGAGACAATTGTTCACAACCCCAATTGTAGGTCGCGATGCAGTAATAATCTCGTTGAGACCGAGATCGAATCCACAGGGACTAATCTCATGAGTAATTCTAAAAGTAACTAGAACTAGAACTAGAAGAAGATGCAAATCTAAATCTAGAAATAAAGGGAGTAATTGTGATATATGGAATTAGAAACTTAATAAATTAAAGGTGGGAACTAGGGTTTTAGAGATCAGGGAGATCTATGCTTGATTTAAGGACACAACTGGAATCAGATTCCCATCTTATCCAATTGGAAGATATCTTAGTAAAACCAAATCTGAACTTCCTTTGACCTAATTCTCAATGGATGAGAGGTGTGAGAATTGGAAGTGATTCCATCACAAAACCATGCCCAGGAGACAATGGCTCACAATAGGATATATTAACTCACAACCAACATGAGAGAACTATGAAGATTAGAAGGGATTCCATCACCCAACCATGCCCATGAGATGATGGTGAACAACAGGATTTCCTAATTTCATAATCTCAATACATGAAAAGAAGATACTTAAAGCTATTGCAGATCTACTGTAATTTAAGTCACAATAAACCATGAAAAAACTGAAAGTATTCCTTAAGAATCAAACTAGAATCAAAGAGTTCAACATAAACATGAATTAAAGCAATAGAAAACATCCCATTATGCTACAAGTTTCACCTCTTAGCCCTAGCTAAGAGGTTTAGCCAATCATAGTCATGATTGGAACTAAAACCCTAGAAGAAAGACTAAAAATAACTAAGTGGAAGAAAGACTCTTAGCGGCGGCTCTCTACGCTTTTGCTCCACTCCTCAAACCCTAAAAGATGCCTAGGAACATCCTAAGGACTCCTATTTATAGTTGTGCAACTCCAACTTTCGCACCGAGTTGGAAAAATCTGGAAATCACGTCAAATTTACACAGTCCATGCAACATCTGCGTAACCCTCGACTAGTCAAGGACAACCTTCGACTGGTCGAGGGTCACCTTCGACTAGTCGAGGATCACGTGAAATTAAAAGTTTATGTTGCTAGAGTTCGAGTCGAGGAATCGTCGACTAGTTGAGCAGGAGCCTTAGACTAGTCGAAGGAGGGCTCAGACTAGTGGAAGCAGGCAGATTTTTAAGGTTCCTTATCTTCACTTCAAGTCTTCAATTATCTTCATTTCTCACTTGATTTTCTTAGATATTTGACAAATGAATTCTTCATTTTTGGTCTTTTAAGATCCAACCTTTGCTTTGGTGATTCTTGAGCGTTAAATCCATGCTTTTAGCATCCTTTTCAATCTAAGCTTTTAAATTCACCTTGCAACACAAACATGAGTGAAATAGGACATTAAGCAGTATCATGTTCATAAAGCCAAGATATAAATGGGGTCCAATATCCAATATTTGATCCCTAACAACAATCTGGGTTGACATCTGCCTTTTTATGTTCATCATATGTCCAGGGAAAATACACACCTAGCCATCCCGAGAAATAATGTCAGGGCACGTAAGTTGAAGATGCTCCAACTGCTGGACTTTTACAGTGGATGGCTACATTGCGGAAGGCTTGATATAAGACCATTTTGAGATGGTAAGTACCACTAGATTAAGCCAGTATGCCAGGAAAGCAACTAGCTCACCGGATGCACTATATTCAGTTGGGCCTCTAATTTTTTATCTAAGACTCTCAAGGTCTTGGGAATGGCTACCTGTGAAACTGCAAAAGAGACTAGAAATATGATGGAATTATTAATGGAAGATACTATGCAAACATTCTAAGATAATAAAGAAGGTCGAGAAATATACCGCAAGTATGTGGTAAAATGAACGAGCCATGAAAGGTGACGCACTTTCTTAATATTAGAAAACTTAGCCATTTCTCTAAACAGCTCAATAGTGGTTTTTGGAATCTTCGAAAGACGTTCAGAAGATGAGAAGTGTGAGAATTCCTCATTTGTGGGCATGAACTCATCAAAGAAGTAGCCTGTCACGAGAAGGACTACCATCCGATATAAATCCCATAAGGTGATGCTTTCACCTAGTGAAAGGTGAAAAGAGTTGGTTTTTGGACACTAGTACTTAAGGAAACACTTAAAGACCATTGTATCCTTATAGAAATGTTCTAATGTGACATCGATGACATTCAATAGATCAATCTTAATCAATACATCAGCATGCTTCTTTATTATCACGTTTGCCTAGGCACTATACTGAGTACGGATAGATAGGAAGCTACCTGTATGAAATTCTTCATTCCCCCATAGTGAATCTCGGGTACAGAATTGTTGTCATATCGTCTCAAAGAAATGTGTCAGATACAAAGTGTGTGGATTGTAGCAGGGTAATAAAAATTGCATCAAGGAGATTCGACCTATCCTATCTTCGATCCTTACTCCAATAAGGAACCTTCCAAAATCTGCGGTTCCTTCATCACCCAGTTGGTGGTATACAAAATCCTATTATGCGTCATATGATCAGTTAACTAGCTATGGAGGATTGATAAGTAACGATGAAGGTTCATTGGGATGATAACCATTTCATCCTTAACGAGACTAGTGAACTTGATCATGTCCTGGTGCACTTTCACACAATCCCAAGTGTTTTGCAGCCTCTTCTTAATAAAATCTTTAATTTTATCCTCATGTTGCCATATCTGGCTTTTCGGTTACTTCTTCTTCAAGAAAGATGGGGGGCGGAGTCGTTTCTCTATCTGAAGGCCGAGAGTTGTTTGTTCGGATATTAGAAGTGGCCTTTAGCTAGTTCTTCCAATCTGCCTCTTGTAGCTTTTAGGCAACCTCTCAACTTTGCCTATAATGATTGCTTTGATGATTCCAAGAGAGTTATGCGGTTAGAAAAGTCAATAATGACGGGGGCGGCCTCTTCAAAGAATGCAAGATTTTTGGTTGTCATTTGCTATCTTTTTACGAGATGACCTTCAGATTATACGGATTAGGAGTTTTTGGGGATAGATTGCTGAGGAGTTGAATGCTCTTGAGAAGCACTGGATGTTCTCTTACTCCTAGCCATTTGATTATAGGAGTGAATGCAAAGTGAAGGAAGATTTAGCAGAGTTTAGGTACTTGAGAAAATTTTCTGCCAAGGCAGACAGTTTCGTGATGCACAAAAAGTACCTGTTGCGTAGTGCAATGGAGAGACGGAGCTTTGGAGTGATCGAGTTCAGAATGGTTTAAATGAAGGAGGTTTGGGTTTTACAGCTAGCTTGGACCAGCTAGTCATTGCATGGACCCGATAGTGCAACATCAATTAAGCGATCGTGCAAAGAAAGAAAGAAGAGGCAAGTTAATTTCTTTAGCAAAGAAAGATCAATCCTCCATTTGATTTTACTAAGTAAAAATTAAAGAAGGATTGAGGGGGCATATGTTGGGGCACAAAAAGAAAGAGAGAATAAAGAGAGTGAAAATAATACTCTGATAGTCCTATTACGCAACCGTGCAACATAGATTAGTTGCGTAGCTACGCAATGGACAGCAATAGACAAATATGTTGACATGGGGGCATAATGCCTAGAACAGTCTGATGGACATATTACATGATCGAGCAATGGGGGTGTGACGTGTCACGCCACAAACTTAGAAACCGGGCTCACAAAATTCTCAATTGCTGAATCTAGTGCCGACAGCCTCCGTCATACCCCATTCTCGGTTTCCAGCGCCCGTAAGTCAAATTCTAATCCTAGGATCCTACAAGGAGGACTTTTTTAATGTACATTTGTTTCATAATAAGCATAACCACAAGTTCACCCAAATCACAAAGGCAACATCATCATCACATATCCACTAATATGAATAGTTGAATACAGTGCTGAAAGGGAAATATACATATATCAAAAATTAAAGATCCAGAAGACAGCTGCACGCTCCAAGCTCAACGCTGCTGTGACCTAATGCCACCTGCATGCATCTATCATGCATAAACTTATAGAAAGCTTAGAGGGTGGTGTAAATGTGTAGGCAAGGTAAGCGTGCTCAGAATGCAATATCAGAGTAATGCGGAAACATGCTCGCAAGTTCATAAATACCTTCAGCCTTATCCAGGCTATGCGATGTAAAAACATAATAACCCAATATTATATACTGAGGAAGTAATGTAGATCAGCTATATAATGCGGAGACATTGTAAGCCAAATATCAAATACCAAGTCCACGAATACCATTAACCTTAATCAGGTTATGCAATATAGAAGCATAGTAAACCAAATGCTATGTGCTGAGGATGTAATGTAATATACGATACGAATGAAATGACCAAGCTGGATTGTGAAGTCGGGTGATAATATGTAGTATCGCAGGCTACGGGGTCCATCACAAGGGACTTCTATACAAACTAGTCCCATACCTAAATTTGGATAGTTAGACTCAATGTAGTAAACTCCTAATCTTAGGTTAGTCGTGTGCCCCAACTGAAATCCTAACCATTGCAAAGGTACAGATAACAATTAGTTGTGCACCACCAGTCCGAGTGGATAGTGAATGAATGAATGAATGGGTAAAATGCTGAGTATGCAACGCTTGCTCAATAAGTCCACATATGAGTATAACTCATCTCTAGGATATCATCGGGGTCTAGTACACTCCACAATGGTTGTCGCACAATCAGCGAGTGGAAAAGACCTCATTATCTGCCTATCCAGTAGTCTGTCAATACCTACCCGGCTCGTCGATAGCGGACTCATTTGGGAGCTGGTCAAACTCAACCTAGCTTTCAACCCCCTCACTCGGGCGGATAAGGCCACACCCCCTCCCAATCGACCACGACACAGTGGGAGATGCCACCTACTAGTATTTGGTACCCAGGCACTCATGTATCCACTCGGTCTAGACTTTGGGGTCTCCTCTGATACAAGAGGATTCTGGGACTTTCACCTAATGACATCCTATGTGCCCACAGTGCTAGAACCAAATATTTTCGGTGTCCCATTTGGTTATCCACGATATGCCTTTGGAGGCTACGACCCTTATATCACTAGGACGTACAGTAGTCATATCACAAAATGCAAGATGCATGAGTCACACAGTCCAATCATGCATCAATCCTACGCATACGCACGCTCATGTGGGATAACTCCCCCTATCAGGGAACCCCATAAACAATCAGCCCAATGGCATATGCAATGGTCAATCACATCTCGTAACAAACATGTAGATGATGCTTATGAGCATGTATCATGATGCTATGTTGTCATATACTTATAATCGGTATTGATAACCGGCACCAATAATCAACATCGATAATGGGCCTTGATAATCGTCATCGATGATCAGCATCGGCCTCGATAATCGGAACCGATAATTGGCACCAATACACTATCGATAATCGGCCTCGATAATCAGCATCAATAATCGACCTCGATAATCGGCACCGATAATCAGCATCGATAATCGGCCTAACAAAGGGCCTAAGGAAAGGTCACAATGTGGACATTTAACCATCATTGCCCATCAATGTGGACATTCAACCGACATTGCTCCCAAGGAGTGGCCCTCATAGGGCCAAACATATAGTGGGCCCATGGCCTCACACAAGGGCCTCATATACAATCTCACTGGGCCTTACACAAAGGTCTCATACATCATAATGGGACTCATCACATGGGCCTCATATACATCACAATGGGCCTTATACACGGGCCGCATATACATCTGAATGGGCCTCATTACATGGGCTGAATATACATCATAATGGGCCTCATATCCGGACTGCATATACACCACAATGGGCCGCATCTCATGGGCCTAATACATCACATGGGCCTAATGAGCCTCAAATACGGGCCGCATATACATCACAATGGGCCACATCTCAGGGCCTTATATACATCACAAAGGGCCACAACAATGGGCCTAAAATGAATCATAGTGGGCCTCATCCCATGGGCCTCATGTACATCACATTGGGCCTCACACATGGCCTCATGTACAGCAGGTGGACCCTGCACATATAGCAGGTGTGCCTGCACGAGTCAGATGGACCCCACCAGATGGACAACATGGATACACAACGCATACATCACAATGGGCTGCCTACCTTGGCCGACGTGGATAAAATACATCATGGTGGACCGCAGCCCATGAACAGCTGGACGGTGCCGATCAAATACATACACCACGGTAGGGCCCACCATCTTATAGACGGTGTAGATAAAATACATACATCATTATGGGACCTACCGTCCACGTACTGGACAATGGATGGTGCGGATCAGAACATCCATCACGGTGGGTCACACCATCCCACGTACAGGGACGGGGTAGATAAAACACATACATCATTGTGGGACCCACGAAACTTGCTGACGTTAGTCCAGTTGCTGGGCGGTTTGAATA
Organism: Magnolia sinica; assembly: GCF_029962835.1. NCBI lineage: Eukaryota > Viridiplantae > Streptophyta > Magnoliopsida > Magnoliales > Magnoliaceae > Magnolia > Magnolia sinica. The sequence goes on from NC_080580.1 coordinate 49,543,786, forward strand.
TAAGACATACCTCATTATAGACGGCTGGATATACAACACTACATCAAGGTGGGCCCCACCGTGGATGGACGGTGTGCAGATACAACACATACATCTGATGGGGTCCACGTAGATGGACGATCTGGATGATCAGACTCAGATGTCAATACACCAGCTAATATAGCTGATGAGCGGTAGACCAGCCAATCCACATCCATTAGCAAGGTAGGCCCCACGTGTAGGGTGGGTCCCACTGTCCAAGCAATGGACGGTGTAGATGTCCACGTACATCATGGTAGGCCCCACCGTCCACGTGGACGATGAGGATACAACACTTACATTACAGTGATCCAGCACCGTCCCTTGCTAGACGGTGCTGATACAATGCATATAGTAAGGTGGGTCCCACGTGCGGCCCACCACATAATATATATTATATTAATATTATATATATAAAAATATATACACACTTGGTGGGTCACACTGTCTAGGAGACTGGACGGTATGGAGTGAGGGACGCCAGCCAATCAGCTTATGGACGATGAGGATAGAAATAAATAAATTAGGGTGGGTCCACATCAGCGCGGCCCACCAAAGTTCTAAATCAAGCTGGTATTTATTTTCCCGTCATCCAAACCATCCAACATGACAGATAGTCCAGCAGGATGGATAGCAAAGACGTCCCACCTGCTGGACGTTCTGGATCGCCCATACATGGGCCAGCAACCCAAAAAAAGGAGAGAGAGAGAGAGAGAGAGAGAGAGAAAGAGAGACATGTGAAGGGGAGGGACCCCGCCACTATGGGCCCTCCCTATACAATGCATACATCAAGTCGGTCCCACCATAAGTGGGCCCACAAGTATAAATCAATGGTGGAAATCACAAGATCACCCACCGATTTTGCTTCTTCTTGGATCTATGGTAAGCTAAGCACCTTGGCTCCTTCTTTTATGGTAGATGATGAAGGTTGAAGGGTTGAGATGAGGGATTTGGTGGTAGGGAATGGGCCACACCTAGCTTTTCCTCTCCTTAGGATTTTTCTCTCATAGTTGCTTGGGATTTGGTGGAGAATGGGATGGGATGAAGTGATGTATGGGAGAGAGGGACGGGTGTTGTAAGAAAGGGTTGACTTTGGGGATGGGAGAGAGATTGGGGCCATGCCTTGTTGGTGAGAGAGGGATGGGTTGTGTACTTGACTTGTGATTGATTGATTGATGTGATGGGTTGTAGAGATTCTCTCAGAATCCGCAACGCACGGCATTTCTTTAAAAAATATATGGGCCCATAACTCCTGGCTTGGGTATCGCGTCGGCACATGAGACACGGCGTTGGAACTGCGGTGATAGCGTGGTCGCTAGGGTAAAGTCTCGGGTCAAGCCGACTCAGATCTACAGGATATGACTTATGGTCACGGGCAAAGGCCGACTACAGATCATGGGTCGTTGGAATTCGACAGGGAGGACCACGGGAGTCTATTAAATAGTACGGTCTAGGATACGGGTCTTACATGATGCATGGCCGCTTAATTGATCTCCATTGTGTAAGATTTATAACTCACATGTGCGAAAGCCTATAAATACCCACCTCCCCCCTTATTTAATTCATTCAAAGCAAGGAGTTCCAGAGAAAATCTAGAGATTCTTCGGGTACTTCACGGTGCGATATGGGAGGAACATAGAAGAAAAAGAAGTCTAAAAGAGCAGGGTAGGGACCTATTGCCCAACCATGCAACAGGGACCCATTGTGTGACTGTGTAATAGACAAATTTATATGAATATTAGAGATTTGGTGATGTTCTCACATGAGATTCAAAATTCTCCGTAATTCAGTCTTTCGCATTTGTATTCTAAGCATATGAGTGTGAAACAAGAGGTCTCGAACCTGTGCAACTCTTTTATCATTGCAACGGATTCTTCACAAGTCAGAATGCTGCTGGAATTGCTATTAAACTAATTTTCTTGTCTTTTATTACACTAATGAAATGGACTTTGTTTTGGAATCAAGTGGAACACAAGGAATGTAATACGAGTCCAGAATCAACAAAATGATTGATGATGATTGTTCTTCCATTTTCCTTTATTATCATTGAACATAAATATTTCAATATGTGATACTTATTTCTTTATTGAAACAATCGATTCACTTAGTAACAAGCCGTGCTAACGGCCTCGATCCATAGTTCCTTACCTAACCCAGCATTGCTCAACATACTTTAGGCTCTCTACAAGAAAGTCTGATTCATATGTTTTACTATACTATTTTTCTCTGGTGTGTGCCTAACAACGTTATGTTATACGATCCCCTCATCTTTACGAAACTAATTAAATTCCTTTGAAATGAATTCTCCACCATTGTCTATCCTCAACACTTTCAATTTTTGCCTTGATTATTTTTCTACAATCGCCTTCTGTCATGCCCCAAACTCAAAAACCGGCCTCACAGAATTTTCGATCGCCGAATCCGGCGCTGATAACCTCCGTAGTACCCCATTCTCGGCTCTCGGCACCCATATGTTGGATTCCGATCCTGAAATCCTACAAGGAGGATTTTCAATATGAATTTTTGTAAAGGAGCCTAACCACAAACATAACCAAGTCACAAAATAACATCACCACATATCCACTATAATAAACCATTTGAGTATAGGTATAATGAAACTCTAGAAAGATCATCGCACACTCCCACCTTAGCGTTGTTGCGTCCTAGCGTCACCCGCACACAACAGTCATGCATAAGCTTACAAGGAAGCTTAGAGGGTGTGTGCATGTGTGCGCAATGCATGTACTAAGCATGCGATATCATAATAATCGGAAATACTGGTAAGTCCATGAGTGCTATCAATCATACCAAGGCTATGTGATGCAAGGCCTACGTAGCTAGATGTCATATGTAAGATGCAACGCAAGTATGTCAACCCTCATCAAGTCCACATGTCAATATAGTTCATCTCTGGAATATCACCGGGGTCTAGTACACTCCACACTAGCTACCGCCTCCCTATCCGCACAACCAGCGAGTGAAAAAGACCTCACTACCCGCCTGGCTAGTAGTTTGTCAATACCTACCTGGCTCGTCGATAGCGAACCCATTTATGAGCTGGTCAGACTCGGCCTAGCTTAAAGCCCCCTCACTCAGGCGGATAAGGCCACACCCCCTTTAAAACTGACCACGACATAGTGGGAGCATCTTCTACTACCAAAAGGGTTCTGGGACTTTCACCCAAGGACATCTTAAGTGCTCACAGTGCTAGAACCAAATATTTTCGACATCCAATCTGACCATCCACCATATGCCTGTGAAGGCCACAACCCTTATATCATTAGGGCGCCAAGTGATCATGTCACACAAAATGCGAGATGCATGAGTCATATCATCTAACCATGTATCAAACTTACACGTACCACGCTCACAAGGAGTCCCCTAAATAACTTAGCCCAATGATAGATGCTATGATCAATCATTCCTTACAACAAGCATACAAATGATGCATATGGGCATGTATCATGATGTAAAACTAAGCATGTTCTCAGTGTGTCCTATGAAACTAAGTACACTAGCATGATTATCAGATATAAATAATAATTGGCCTACATACATGGAAGGGTCGACAGAGGGACGGCGAATCTAGCCCAAACGTCTAGATAGGCTCTAAAGAATGGTTATACCAAAACCTGATACTGCATATTCTTCCATCTATGACAAGGGGTGATGATGTACTCTCTTATAGATAATGGATGGCCTAGGCATCATACTTACAACAAGAATGGGCCTCATGGGTGAGTCTAATGACTATACAACAAGGTGAGTTGAGAGGGTGAAACTATGTACAACGAGTGGGCTTCCTCACCCTCTTTTATCTTGTAATAAACTGGGCCTTCCTATGGGACCCGATCCGTACACAAGGTGGGCTCCAGGGTTTGGATAATTCTGATAAGGTATGGTGGAAAGCACCATCATCAATGGGGGCCCAATAGTTTGGGTTAGCCCAATAAAGGGAGATGGAAGGTGGGCTTAACAATGGGCCCTAGGGAGGTTTATAGCGGTGGACATTTAACCACTATTGCCGTCTCTTGGAATAAGAATCTGAATCACGACGGGGCCCTCGGCCCTCCAAATATCTAGAAAATGGATGGATAGAGTGCGCACATTACTCACATATGGTGGGCCTCACAAGGCAGCCCACTGCGCTAAAAATGGGGGAATAATATGTATAGAACACATACATCATAGTGGGCCTCATAAAGCAACCCACGGTTGGGCGTATAACTTATAAATCAGGGTGGGCCTCTCGAGGCAATGGGGCCCACGACCCTAAAATGAATGGACAGAGTTTATAGCACATACATCATGGTGTAGGGCCCCCCACAAGGCACTAATGGGCCCCACACATGCTGGACAGCATGGATATAAAATACATACATGAAGGTGGGCCAATTACTGGATGTTCGGCCCACCAGCCTGGGGGCCTGCTAGACGTCCAATAAATGGACAGCCTGGATAAATACATACACCTCATGGTGTGCCTACACATTACAGATGGGCCCCACCAGATGGACAACATGTGTATATAACACATGCATCATGATGGCCAGCTGCTGGACGATCAGTCCATCAGCATCCTGGCCCAACAGGGCATCCAAACAATGCACGCCCTGGACTGAAACACATACATGGTGAGTCCCACTGGATGTGGGCCATCCAAGAGGTGGGCTGGCCGCTGGCCTCCCACAAACATCACAGTGGGCCTAAGGAGGTCCCAATGGTAATGTCAGCCCCAATGTTTTTCCTACAGCGTGGTCTGCTGAGCGTTGGATTTGATCATTCTCGGGCCCTTGGCCTAGAATGATATGAAAATTCTGGATGGACGGTGTGGATAGTATACACATCACGGTGCGGCCCATGTAAGTGGGCCATCCTGCCAAAGATCAGACTAGTATTTGTGTTTTCCTTTCATTTAGACGGTCCTGCATGACCGACCAGTCATGCAGGCCCATCCCTGGCCAATTAGGGCGGTCCATTTGTTGGACAGTAGGGATGAAATACATACATCATGGAAAGGTCTACAAATGGGTGGGCCACCCAACCCTGAATCAAGTTAATATTTATCTTTTTTCCTTCAACCATGCCTGTATGACCTGACCAGCCATGCAGGCCCGATCTGGGCAGTAAGATAGGTCCTGCTTGGTTGACGGTTGGATGTCCCCCTAGATAGACAACGCAAATAAAATACATACATCATCAAGGTGGGCCTACAATAGGGGAGAGAGAGAGATATATGTGTGGTGGGGGAGCTCGGCCATTATGAGCTCCCCTAGAGGTGTAAATACAATACATACAACATGTTGGGCCCCATTTCATGTGGGTCCTCAATCAGAAAAAAATCAGGGTGGGAATCCCATTCCCACCACAAAATCATGGTCTAAATGACCATTACCAAGTTGGATATCAAATAAACATCATGGTGGGGTCTATGGAGAATGGCCTCATCATGGATTACACGTACGTATCATGGTGGGCCATTGGCCACACCTTAGGTCCCAAATGAGATCCATACCATTAACCAGTAGGCCCCACTTGGCCCATAACTAAAAACTACAATCTAATCCCATAAACACCCACCTATAGCTCTTCTTCTTCGCTTTTTGGAATCCTTAGCTCCTAAGCTCTCTTTTCAATGGTGGATGATGAAGTTTGGATGGTTGGATGGTGAGATTTGGGGTAAGAAAATGGATCTAGTACTTGGCTTCTTTTTCTCTCCTTAGGATTATTCTTCACTTGGTTGCTAGGGAAATGGAGGGAGAAGAGATGGAATGAGTGAAAGATGGGAGATGTAAGGAGAGAGGGATGGGTGTGTAAGAAGGGATGGTATGAAAGGTATGATTGTTGTTGACTTGGTTGCTAGGGAAATGGAGGGAGAAGAGATAGAATGAGTGAAAGATGGGAAATGTAAGGAGAGAGGGATGGGTGTCTAAGAAGGTATGAGATGGAAGGTATGATTGCTATTGACTTTTGGATGAGAGAGGTATGGGTAGAGATTCCTCTCTCCCAACCTGGAATCTTCTGAGATATGTTATACACGGTGTTTACTCTAATTATTCATGGGCCCACAACTCCTAGCCTAGGTATCACATTGGTGCGCAACACGCGGCGTTGGAATGCGGCGATGGTGCGGTCGCGGGGGTATGAATTTTGGGTTGAGTTGACTCAAGTCTTCAAGGTGCATCTTAAGGTCACGCGCATTTACTGTCTACAGGTTATGGGTCACCAGAACTCGATGGAGAGGTTTGCCGGAGTCAGTGGAAGGGTATGGTATAAGGATACGGGTCTTACAGCTCTCCCCTCCTAATAAAAATTTTATCCTCAAAATTTACACTATAACACAACTAAACCGAGCTCATAATGAAAGGGAAGAGAAATCATATCATCATATATAATCAGAGACATAATACAGAATACAATCAAACATCGAAGAGATGGGGATAGCACTCACGAATCTCACGCTCTCGCTCCCAAGATGCCTCATCTACACTATGATGACCTCACTGAACCTTCACCAAGGGAATGACCTTAGTCTGGAGGACCTACTCCTTTTGATCAAGGATACGAACTGGCTGCTCAATGTAAGAAGTGTCCTTACGAACCTCTAAAGGTTATCAATCTATCACGGGAATGATGTTTAACCCACACTTCCGCAACATAAAAATATGGAAAATGTTGTGGATGCCAGACAACTGAAGTGGCAAGGCAAACTGATAGGTCACGGTGCCAATGTGCCTAGTGATCTCGAAAGGTTCAATGAATCTTGGGGCAAGCTTACCCTTCATTCCAAAATGAACCACACCCTTCATGGGTGAGACCTTGAGATACACATGGTCCCCAACGCCAAACTCCAAGGGATGACACCGACGATCAGCAAAACTCTTTTATCAGCTTTGAGCTATGCACATCCTTTACCTAATGATATCGATGGTCTCTGATGTCCTCTGTACAAGCTCAGGACCTAGGAGACGATGCTTTCTAACCTCGGTCCAGCAACTTGGAAATCTACACGGCCTACCATACAACGCCTCAAAAGGAGCCATGCCAATAGTCACACTGGTAGCTGTTGTTATACGTAAACTCAGCCAAACACAAGTGCTCATCCCAGCTACCTGAGAAATTGATCACACAAACCCGAAGCATATCCTCAAGGATCTGGTTGAGCCTCTCAGTCTGCCCATCGGTCTGCGGATGATACATGGTGCTGAACTATAAGGCAGACCTCATCGCCTTCTGAAAGTTCCTCTAAAACTGAGATGTGAACCTCGGATCTTGGTCAGAAACGATCGAAACTAGAACACCATGAAATCTCACAATCTCATCAATGAATAACCCAACAAGACGGTCCAAAGGCCAGGTCGCACGGATCACAACAAAGTGTGCCGACTTCATTAGATGATCAACGACAACTCAGAAGGAGTCATGACCACGTTGAGTTATCGGCAAACCCAGGACATGTGCTCCCACTTCCATAATAGGACACTCAATGGCTGTAAGGGACCTGGGGGTCTTTGATGATCGGCCTTGACACGCTGGTGTTTCGATAAGAAATAAAAACCATTTCATTTGGAGATTTATCATTCAATAATAACAAACAAAATAAAAGAACATTCACCATAGATTTCATTAATCCTAAGTTTCAATTACATCCTCGTATCTCCCTTGATTCTGAAATAAAGTACAAAGAAGTAATGCAAACGTGAAAGGAGAAACAGTTTAATGGCAATTTCGGCAGCATTCCGGCTCATATCAATCATGTCTCCATTAGAGATGAGTTGTGTGGGCCTTTCGTGCACTTCGTCCCTCATTAACAGATAAAGGAGTGCCAGGATCCCATTGAAACATCTGAATCAGCCTGAAGACTTGAGAAAATGCCACATGGTGTTGCCTCAAAAGAGTACCCGCATAACTCCTCCATAAGTTGCGAGGGCCCGTGCAACTCGCCAGGAGTAGCACGGCCTGGCCTTCTATGCTCTACACTCTCTCTTCCTCTCTCCATCCCCAGTACCTGTCAGTGGCACTGGTCTTCTGAACATCCGATCCTATAAATGAGGGGGTAGGGGGTATTTATAGGCTTCCACACATGTGGGCCCTCGAATCTCATGCTATGGACCCCACTTTGCACCTTCTATCCAACCGTCTTTGAGGAGAGTAACGTAGGTCAGCACAACTATGATGAGTTGCACAGTCCCGCGCAACTCATGCTTCCACGCAACTTGTAGTCCGCACAACTCCCAATTTGCACAACTCATGTTCCATGCAACTCCTGATCTGTGCAATTTTGTGATCCATGCAACTTGTTATCTTCTTTCACTCCAATCTTTGACCTTCCTTCTTTGTCACTGATATCTTCTCTTCTCTCAAAATCTCTTCTTCATTACTTGTGTTCTCAACAGTGCATAATGAGAACTTCATACATTTTTTGTGCACCAACAGATGCCCCCTTGATCCTTCTTTGATTCACATATGAAATTAAATGGAGGATCGATCTTCTTCTACGTAAAAATACTTTCCCAACAAAGGACTCTTCATGAATGTAGAGCTGATTACAAATCAGAAAAGGATCATTTGAACAGAGAACCTCAACAGTCGAGTTCGAACGGGAGAGATCGAAGGATGACTAGATGATCAAGCTCGACTGGAAGACTAAATGATCACACTCAAACGGAAGACTGAATGATCGCCCTCAAATGAAAGACTAAATGATTGCGCTCAAACAGAAGACTAAATGATCACGCTCGAACAGAAAACTGAATGATTGTGCTCGAATGGAAAACTGAATGCCCCCAGAAAGAAGCACCAAGTGAATGCTTCAATAGGGAGGATAATGCAACAACAAAAGCATTCTGTCTTCATAGTGGTCAATTAAATTGAACATCTTTCTACAAAAAGTGCTACAATTGCATCCTCCATAGTTTTAACTCCCTTATTTGCATCATTCTCTTTTCATCGAAACTTGTTACTGTAACAGCTGTAACGATTCCATCCTTGAGTAAGTTGATCAGAGAACTGTCTTTCAATGCTACTCCTACTGCAATGGTCTTTTTGATCAACTCCGACAACTCTTTCTTTGAACTCCATGGCTAAGGAACTGTTCTTTAATGTTGCTCCTACCACAACAATATTTTTTATTGTCTCTTTTATTCATGGTCTGCATAATCTAAGATTTTGAATGATAATCTTTCTTGCCAAATTAATCGGAATTAGTATCCTAAGATATTTGCAATTTCAGAATTGGTAAATTCAATATATATTAAAGGCTTTAAAATAGTTATAATATGTTGGCAATTCTAGAATAATTACAATGTATTGATGACTTTAGAATAATAAGAGATGAATATTAATTCTGAAATAATTAGTATGCATAACAAGTTCATTTGGATGTCATTTCAATTTACAGTATAATATGACAATAATTCATTTATATGCATTTTCTATGCTTGTCAGCGTGCTTTGCATTGCATTCGTTTCATTCTCTATTTTAGAGTTCAGTCAGACATAACTTCAACTGAATGTAACTTTGATTGAACATACTTAACTTGACCAGCTCTTAAGTTATTGGAACGGATGTAACTTCAACTGGACATAACTTTAACTAAACATACTTGACTTGATTGGGCTCAAGAGAGCAAACATAGTTTACCACCAATTTTGGGCTAGGCTCAAGTGAGCAATTATAGTTTATCGCTGATTTTGGGCTGGACTCAAGTAAGCAATTATAGTTTACCGCTAATTTCGGGGTGGGCTCAAGCGAGCAATTATAGTTTACCGCCGATTTTGGGCTGTGCTCAAGCGAGCAATTATAGTTTACCACCGATTTTGGGCTCTTTAAGTCATTGAAGCTTTATATATAGACCTGCTCAAGCACTCACTATTGCCACATATAGATAATAATGATAGGCCTTATGCGTAGTTGGCCGTATAAGGCTTGGCTAGGCTGCCTTATATGATAAGCTACCATTGTTGTCGTCAACTTTATATATGGTTGGCTATATATTTCGCCACTACTAATAATGTTCTAAGACCATTCCTGTTATATTTAAAGTAGTGCATCAACTCGGCGATGATAGCAATTTCGATAAGATGGTTTTGTATATGTAATTGATGATGACAGCAGTAGTTGCTAACTTTGGAGATAATCATCGACGTTTGGCAATTTTGGCGATAATCATTGACGTCGATGGCAATCATCGATGCTTTACAGCAATCATCAACACTTGACCTTGATATGCCTGATATGCTTGAGAAACTTTGCTTGAAAATAATATTTTGGAGCTTTAGAGCTTTATTTGGAGCTTTCAAACTTTTTGAGTGTTTGTAATGATATTTCATAGTCAGTAATCATTAGGGATATCAACAATGGTTGTCAGCAATAGCCAATGATATTTCGGTAATTGACAATGCTTTGTGATGTATGTAAGTTTGTAAGAATAATTCTGCCTGGTTAACCAATATAGCATCTCGTCATGAGAATGATATAGGGTGACTATCGCCTTGTTGCTAATAATCGTCGCTTGCTGAAGATAATATATGGACTTGCGACTTCGATAGGGCTCCAGACTATAGTGTGCAATTGTAGCTATTTATATAATTGTATCTGATCTGTCCCCTTTTAATTGAATGAGATTTTCTCTGAGAATCCTTATAATGAAAACTTTTTACCTTTCGAGAATAATAATTTTAATAAGATGAATATCCATAGGCATTCCGATGCCCTATTCATGTTGATCCATGGCTTGATAAGTCTTTTTGATATAATCTCCAGTGATAATATGTTGATTGTCTCATTTAGGATTTAAACTTGGCCCTACTCTGATAAGTGAACCACAGTATATCATCTTTCTTGAAGAATATATGTTGAACCTCTTCATGTCTTGATTGGCATTATAAGCCTGGTAATTTTTGATAATATGGAAATAATTTTCATTTCATAAGTCTTACAGATAACCGGCCAGAGCTCAGAAATAATTTTGTAATAGCCTTTTCCGAATATATAATTTCGAAAATATTTTTGTAGGCTGCAACGATAATCCAATTGCAATAATAATCTTTGGCTTGAGTGTCGATATATAATAACTCAACCGCAGTAATGATTCTGGCTCTTATGCTGATCTGCATAAAAAAATGATTTCGACAATTATCATCTCAAGAAATCAATAATTACCTTTTCCAGGACGAAGTAGATTAGAAATTTTGCACAGATGTTTGGAAGAATATTTAGAAATTGTATCTTTATTTGATTTCTTTATTCATTGATCATTCTTCTTCATTACTTCACCAGAGAATGAAGGTTCATGAAGACTGGAATATTGCTTGTCTTATTATGTTGTTTTCTTTCTTAAGAAACCATTAGGCTTGTCATTCCTCTCTTTCTGTCATGTTCTTCCATCACAATTTCTCCCTTATCGATCATTTTCTATAGCTTTTTCTTGAGGGCATTACATTTTTATGTATAATATCTAAACATTTCGTGATAATGACAATAATCCTTTCCTATTGCCTTTTTAACCTCTCTGAGATGCTTCAACTGAGGTAATTTGATACTCTTCATAGCTAACAATTGATTCATCATGGGAAGTATGTCTTTCCTTACGAATGCATATTTCATATGGTTTTTATTTTGCCTAGACCTTTTTATATGTCATCATAACCACACAACTATTTCTATCTTCTTCATCAATGTTTCTTTCGTCATCTTGATAATCTTCTTTATTTTCTTCTTTCTTAGTGATATTGGCTAGACCTTTATTTTCTTCTTTTATGTAAGAAGTAGACCCTCTTCCAATCATTTTTTCAAGAGCATAAGCCTTTGTAGCAAGATCACGAAAGGTCTGTATATCTGCACTAATTAGGATGCATGCCACTTCTGGTCTTATACCTTCTAAACATAGCTTAACCTGTTCTGATTCTCCCAGAAGATATCAACATGATGCCCCCAAGTCTTTCCATCATCGGATGAATTCGTCAACTAATTCATCTTCTTCTTGGTGAATAGAGGCCAATTCGGTCAAACTGACTTCTCTGTCGAAAGAGAAAAAGTTTGACATAAAGGCATCCTGCATCTGTTCCCAAGTATAAATATATCCTGGAATCAAATCTGAATACCATCTGAACGCTCTTCCTGTCAGAGATGACCCGAATAATCGAAGACAATATTGAGGAACTCTAGAGAAATTTCTCATCATTGTTATGAAGTGCATCATATGTTCTTCAGGTGATCCGTTCCCATTAAACTTCTGAAAGTCTAAGTGTTTGAAATCAACAGGAAATGACACTTCTTCTATTTCAGGGGGCTATGGTGTCTGGTATCGAAACCTTTTATTCTGATTTCGCTCCTTCTCTAAATGAATGGATTCGATGACCATCTGTCGGATTTCTTCTTGCATTATGATTTGACAAATATTAGGTGCAAGCCCCTGAAATCTTACTGCCTGTGGTTATGGCCTTTCTTCCAGTGGTTTAATGTTGTTCACAATAGCCACTATTGGAAAATTAAAGACTTCTTCAGCTATGTGCTTATCTGGTGAAGGTTGGTTAGGCTGATTGATGTCTGCCGATGAAACTTCTACCTTCTTATTCTTCGATCGTCTTGATATTAAAGGAGGAAGCGAGTGCTGCACTAATGATGCTGTCAAAGAAGATGAACTATTGTTTGATTCGAAACCAGCATATTGTTGCTTCGAAGGACTAGCTAACTCAAATCGTGGTATTCTTAATGCATGAGTCTGGTTGAAATCTTTTGCAAGAGGCACCGTGTAACATCCTGAATTTTTTCCCAACTTGGCGATGGATGTCCTTAGGTAATGGGTTGATCATAACACCTTATCGACTTCTTAAAACTCATTCTCAAAGTCTCAAATCCCCTTCCAACCCATTTCCTTCAAAATATCACCTTTCACACCTTATTCTTCAAAATTTTTTCTCAGTACTTTCATATTAGACACAAATCCTAAAGCTCAAAGAATGAATAACTATAATTAAACTGAAATTTACTATAAATAGTAAAAATATAAATACAATGGACTTTAGACCATTAACCTGATTGAATCTCATGAAATAACAAGGTTATTTGGATAGCTTAGCTTCTCCTACCCCAAAATCATATATTGCGCATCGAATAACTCATTCCGGTCGGCAAGATACACTCGTTTCAAGAATCAAGTGGTGGAATCACCACCAGAGGGGCGCGGTGCCACCGCCTGGTCGGCGGTGCGCCGGTGGACCCTCGCTGCAATTTTTTACATTTTTCAACTAACTTCAAAAAGTCATATCTCCCTCAATATAAGTCCAATTTAGGTGATTCAAAATTTAGATTGAAGCTTATAAGTCTAGTTTTATATAAAAATATGTAAAAAATAAAATAAAAATTTTAATATAGTTAAATCTAGGTTGATGTGACAACTGTCCAAAAATTATTAGTTTGGATAGCTGCTATTTTTAGAATTTTTAGAATTTTTTTATAATACAAAATTTAATGAAATTTGGTGGAGATAAATTAAATTTGATAATGAACTATTAGAAAAATAATTAAAATAATATACTGACTAAAAGTGTCAAAAAGGAACATAGAACTACCCTAGGACCTTATTCTGTCATAATTAGGGCAGAATTTAGTTGAGTACTAAACTAAATAATTGGTGGATTTAACTCGAACCACCATTTTCACAAATGGCAAGACCTAAAATTATTAATACCATTAACTCAACATCCCTTAAAAACTTAGGAGAAATTCCAAGAGCCTATCGCTCTCATGAGTACATTGAAACTCCGTATCGGACCTAAACTGCACGTCGAAGGTCCGATGACCGTAAAACTATAAAGTTATGACGGCCTTATTGGACTTGATAACCATCATGAGAATCAAGCCCAAATAGTATCCAGAATCACACAACTTGAGCCTTAAGTAAAGTGTGTGAGAAACGCGAATACCTTTGGAAAACAAAAGGAAACTTAAGTGAATTGGGCCGTTCGCGTACGGGCGAAATTGAAGACTTCGAACTGTCAGTTTCTAATCGAACTTCACCCATGGATCAAGGAAATTTTTCTACACATATTTGTATACTTGTGGCCCTGATCGAGTGACAATGACCATTGATCTGATACAGGTCCTCCACGGTCGATCGACCTATCCAATCACACTGAAATCACATCCTGACATAGATCCATTATCAGAAAACTTACCCTATGACGCATGTGAGTAGTGGGCCTCCCTATGAGCCTTGTTTGTCAAAAACAGGTGCCCTTTGGATACAAACTAAGTATACCATGGCCCTAGGGCCATTTGCATCACTTCTAGGCCTATATATAGCCCTTAAACCACCCCATATCTCTCCTATACTATTTTCTCCAAACCTTAGGAGAGAGAAGAGAGAAAAGAAGAGAAAAGAGTAAGGATAGAAGAGAGAAATAGGGAGATCGTTGCTGTGATTCTTTCTCGCTACTCCATGTGATGAATCACCTCTCTTGTTTCGCTACACGATCCATCTCAACTACGATTTGGGTAAGAAATCCTAACCCTAATCTTGATTTAGATATCCAAATAGAGTAATCGACGAAATAGCTAACCTATTTCATTGTTTAGGTGCCCGATTTCCATTTTTGGGAACATAGTGTTTAAACTGTGTCCGAATCGAGTATTCCGATGAAAGGTGCAGACTATAAACGTTTAGGTTATGGTTTTCAATGCTTTCAATGTCAGCTAATGGTTTATGTCTGACTTAATTGCTATCATATTGTCTTATACAAACCGATTACGATATATTTTACATGTATGAGATATGTTGAACAAAATATGCATTTCATGTGTTTGTTAAAATGTCTGAATGAACATGTAAACATGATTTATACTTGTCATGCATACTAATTTAGAATTCATCACTGTTATATGCATGTTGACCTCTCTGCATAAGGATTTACTAAAATAAGTGTTGTAATTAACCTAGTCTATATATTGGGTAAAGGGTAGCCTAAGTGTTTGACAAATTGTTTGAATGAGAAATTATGATGATTTATATTTATTAAGTATTTATTAAGAGTATTAAGAATAAGATTCTCAGTCAATTTATGCATGTCTAGTTTCCTTCATGTAAATCTAATTTCATCTACGTGATTTATGATGGAATGTAAGTGTTAGGTATATACTTAATGTATATGATGAAATGCTCAAATGAGAGATTTGTTTGGATTGATTGCCAATTGCTGGAATTATTATCACATGTATTTAATTGTTACATCTGAGTATGATTGGGGCTACACCATAGTCCAGGCAATCGGTAATGATTCTCGTTGAGTGACTGAATTAGTCTCACCACATTTGATACGTTCGGTGAATCCGGGTCGTATGACGATTGTCGACAGTGGTTAGGCCATGGGGAGTGCTTACGTGCTCCATGTCGATTAATTCAGTGTGCGCTCGTACCAATCAAACTTGTCTAATAAACTGATTGGCCTATTGTGTGTTTACTATGTATGGACATCACTGCTTGAATCTAAGGTACCACTTACCAATGTAAAGGCCTATTTCAACCATGGTACCACGATCCGCTAAAACTCATGAGTCAGGCATGGTGGTATGGGATACTGTGGTCGAGCTGTCGGCCTACGCTGGGGTGATGAGCCTCCCCATAGTGACCAGTGAGCAACCCAAACTCGTGAGCCGAATACAGTGGTATGGGGCACTGTATTCGAGTTGTCGGCCTGCACCGAGGTGACGAGCCTCCCCGTAGTGACTGCGAGTATAAACTCTTGAATTTGCCTATCTACTACTTTACATTATGGGTGATGCCCTACAACTTGCCTATCGTATGTGGTTAACTAGGATTGATGACCCTAGATGGATCTTTCAGTTGGGTAAATGATATAAAGGAAGGTACCTTAGCTTCCCAAATCTGCTATATGAGTAAGCCTAATTAAGTACCCGGCTAACACGACCATGCATGGCATTGCATGTGCTTTGGCGATGAAGGGCACGTTTAGGGAGTTTGTCATGTGTGAACGGTTGATGAAGTCACTTATGAGGGAGCTTCGTGCGAGGGCATACATCATTATTGCATACCATCCCTGCATTAATAAGAGTAGTTGGGAAATGCTTGTTGTATTGCTTTATTATTACTACTTGATTGAATTGATAACATGTTAACCTTTGCTTTATAGTTCCACTGAATTAGCTACTCATTCCTACCTGGGATGGTGTTTTAAAACACCAACCAGACTATGGTGTAGATGCAGGTACTGAGGTAGTCTATGCTATGGAGCAAGACTACATGGATGAGGAGGAGTTCTCCTACTTTCAATTATCAGGCAGGTCGATGTAGACCTTGTGCTGATATGCAGGGAACACTGGGATTTTGGTTTAGTTGAACACTTTACATTTCCCCTTTTTTTATATATTTTGAAACAATACTTTTATATATTCAGCCTAGTTATATACTCATGCTCTAGAGTTGGTAAAACACCCATATATTTAAATATACATGTTTCAGTCTTCCGCTTGCTTAATTTAATTATATCCAAAGTATGATATGTTATTTTAGTATAATCTCACTCATGCTTAACCCATAATATGGGCGAAACCTGAACATTATCATCCATATTGCATAAGTGATTGCTGGATCTCGGGAGTGGAGCTTTGCTCGACCCCCGAAATCTGGGGTGCTACACGCCGTGAGAGAACATTCACTAGACGCGATGGCTTTCTCTTTATTCTTCTGAATTTATAATGATTCTGTGGAAGATGTCTTTACGGTTGTAGTCGACGGTATTGGAAGACCTTTTGGAGTGACAGGCCTTTCTTTTTCTCTTGAATGACATGATTGCATGACTAAGACGGGACTACATCTCACGACACTTCGTATAATCAACCCTGTAATTTGTGGGATGATGCTTCTTATGTAGGTAGATCGAACTTTTCATCTTCTAGATGTCATCGCTATCTAGCCTTCATCGTCCTGCCGTGCTATCATCAAAGCAGAGACCATTCCGGACATCACTTGACATTGTCTATCCTTGATCATAACTGATTTAACCTCCTCTGGTACTTTCTGTAGTAGTGATTGCATGTTGTCGATGTAATCCATAGCAAATCCATTGGGTGTGAAATATACAACCACATTAGTCGGGAGAAATGACATTGCTATTGTATAAAGACAAAATACCTGTCATTCAAAACATAGTATCAGTTAAAATAAAATTGTACTTTATTTTAGAGATGAAGGAGAGGATGTTCCTGTTGAGAGTCGCCATTTTTACGTCTGCATAACACCAAATAGTGATGAAAATCCTCTAAATAATTTTTAAGTTATCATTGAATAATAACATTCCCTAGTGGAGTGGCCATTTTGTTTCGATAAGAAATGAAAAGCATTTCATTTGGGGATTTATCATTCAATAATAATAAAGAAAATAGAAGAACATTCACCATAGATTTCATTAATCATGAGTTTCAATTACATCCTCGTTTCTCCCTTGATTCTGAAACAAAGTGTAAAAGGAGAAACAGTTCAATGGCAATTTCGGCAGCATTCCGACTCATATCAATCATGTCTCTATAGGAGATGAGTTGTGTGGGCCTTCTGTGAACTTCATCCCTCATTAATAGGATAAAGGAGTATCATGATCTCTTTGAAACATCTGAATTGGCTTGAAGACTTGAGAAAATGCCACATAGTGCTGCCTCAAAAGAGTACCCATGTAACTCCTCCATGAGTTGCGCGGGCTGAGGAGCTGCATGGTCCCGCGCAACTTGCCAATAGTAGCGTGGCCTGGCCTTCTACGCTCTACACTCTCTCTCCCTCTCTCCATCCCTATTACCTGTCAGAGGCACTGGTCTTCTGAACATCCGATCCTATAAATGAGGGGGTAGGGGGTATTATAGGCTTTTGCACGTGTGAGCCCTTGAATCCCGTGTTATGGACCCCACTTTGCACTTTTATCCAACCGTCTCTAAGGAGAGTAGCGCGGGTTAGCACAGCTATGATGAGTTGCGCGGTCCTGCGCAACTCATGCTTTCACACAACTTGTAGTCCGCACAACTCCCAGTCTGCGCAACTCTTGTTACGCGCAACTCCTGATCTACACAATTTTGTAATTCGCACAACTTATCTTCTTCTTTCACTCCAATCTTCACCTTCCTTCTTTGTCTCTGATATCTTCTCTTCCCTTAAAATCTCTTCTTCATTGCTTGTGTTCTCAACAGCGCACAATGAGAACTTCATACATTTTTTTTGCACCAACAGCTGGCATGTGTCACACTCGACCACAAAACTGGCAATCTGGTGCTTCATCCCCGTCCAAAAATATTGCCTCATCATATCGCGATACGTCTTTATGGAGCCGAGGTGGATAGTAAACCTCGATCGATGTGCCTCGGTCATCAAATCTCTGCGCAACTCTGAAACATCCAGGACACACAATTGGCCTCTGAAA
Organism: Magnolia sinica; assembly: GCF_029962835.1. NCBI lineage: Eukaryota > Viridiplantae > Streptophyta > Magnoliopsida > Magnoliales > Magnoliaceae > Magnolia > Magnolia sinica. Next base: position 49,562,227 of record NC_080580.1, read on the forward strand.
CAAAGTCCACCATTGGACCCAACCTGCCAATCCGACTACTCATATGCGGCCTCTGCTCGGTAATCCTGTAATGAATGATCTGTCTGCTGAGCCTCGATTACCCTTGTGATAAGAGAGGGTTGAATCGACAAGCTTAATAACTGAATGATGGTAGACTACAGACTAAACTCGAAGTCGTACTCGGCTATATCCTCGAGCAACCTCCACTCCTAGACCATCATATGTGTCACCAGGTCCAGTGGTTAACGGCTAAGGGCATCTTCCACTATGTTCGCCTTACCAGGGTGGTACTAAAGATCAAAATCACAGTCCTTCAGGAGCTCCATCCAGCATCTCTACCTCATGTTCAACTCTAACTACGAGAAGAGATACTTCAAGCTCTTATGGTCAGAGAAGAGCTCGAACCTATCCCCATAAAGATAATGCCTCCACACCTTATAACGACCTTAGAAATTTTGTGCTAATCTTTCCTTAAGTAGTTGTTTTTGGGATAATTAGCGTTATACTCGATTGCTTGTGAAATCTGCATCAATCACTTTAAATTGTATTTGCATGGCTCAAAACCTGTAGATTAGTTAGCACTATGTTACTCTGAAATCTGGGATCCATCGCTAAATCCAGTTGTTTTGGGAAATTTTTGAAAGTTCTGGATCGGACCTGGACCGCGCGTCGAAAGTCTGATAGCGATGATCTTAGGCTGTTGCGGTCACCGTGTTGGGCTTGACCATCATCTCAAAAATCAAGTCCATGTGATGTTCTGGGTCGATTTGTTTGAGTTCGGAGTGAAGAGTGTGAGAACGGTTGGAAATTTAATAAGTTTTTATGAAATCTGAGTCGTGTCGCTTGCGCGATGATTTTAAACTATCTGACCGTTGGATTTTGACCCAACTTCACCCTCTGATCAGGGAAGGTGGCCCAGGCATATTCTTGTGCTTGTGGACCTGATCGAGATTCTGTGACTGTTGAATTGAGTATGGTCCGCCACAGCTGATCTGAAGAGCCGGTCGGTACGAAAACTTAGCTTGACCTAGATCCATGGTCAATGAGCTTAAGTCCAACCTTTCGTGGTTATAGGCGCACCAGAAGTGCTTCGTTGGATCGTAAGAGGCAGGTTTTAGTTATACCCTAAGTATACCTTGACCCTGGGGTTATTTTCATCAATATTAGGCCTATTTATAGTCCTTAAACCTTAGCCCTCTTTTCCATACGAATTTTCTCTAACCCTAGCTTGGAAAGAGAGTGGAAAAGAGAGAGAAAGTGAGAGAGTAGTTGGTGAATCATCTTGGATTCTTTCCTATTCTTCTGCATCCTTGAACCTTCACTTTGAATCGTTATTCTGACGATTCTGAGTTCATCTTTGGGTAAGTTAACCTAACCCTAACCTGTGTTAGAGCTTAGATTAGTCTTGGTGTTGTTGTATCTCATTTCTATCCTTGTTTTAGGGTATTCTAGCGCCGTTGACGAAGACAACTCGTCTAAATCAGTTCGGTGTTTCTTTCCTTGCTTAAGGTGTGGACTTTAAGTGTATAGGTTATGGTTTTCAAGGCTTTCAATGCCAGTTAATGATTTATTCTTGTTGTGGATGAGATTTTACATGCCAAATGTTGTATTTATGTTACGTTCCTGATATGCATGTGTTATATTGAGATTTGTGTATTCTATGTGTATGTATAAAGTACCGTATACGCATAAAATATGCACTTGTGTTTGCCATGATTATTTGTCATGTATGTATGCTAGATGTATGTATGACAACTCCTTGGTAAAAGGAATTGTCCAAATGCTTGTTTTTCAACATACGTCATGTATGTTGTGTCATGTATTCTAAGTGTTTGTAGAAATGTCTGAATGATCTAAAGTGTAACTTATTACACTAATTACGGGCGTTGAGAAGTGATTCTCAATACCCCTATTGATGTGCATGATTTCCTTTATGCTAGTTACATTCCATGTTATTAAAATTCAAGCATTACTTATGCTTACATTTATGTTAAGTTGATATTCCTCAAGTGCTTATGTACCATGATTTGAGTTGTTGTTTCCTTCACTGTTCTACATTCAATTCATATATCTGTTGTAGTGTAATGTGTTTGGGACTATGCATTAGTCCAGGAAATCGGTAATCCGCTTCATGATCATGGCTGAGGTTGCTTTCGCCACGTAGGACGTATTAAACGAACCCGAGTCGTATTAGAGTTGTCGGCAGTGGTTTGGCCACGCAGAGTGTTTGCGCACTCTATGTCGCTCAACTCAACGTGCGCTTGTGCTAGTCGAGTTCGTCAAGTAACCCGATTGTCCGATGTATGTTCATCATGTATGGACGCTACTGCTTGAATCTAGGGTACCGAACTTACCAGTGAAATCCTATTAACCATGGTACCTTGATCCGCTAAGACTCATGAGCCGGACATGGTGGTATGGGACACCGTGGTCGAGCTGTCGGCCTACGCTAGGGTGACGAGCCTCCCCGTAGTGACCAGTGAGCAACCAAACTCGTGAGCCAATTATGGTGGTATGGGACACTATATTCGTGTTGTCGGCCTACATTGATTGGTGACGAGCCCTTTGTAGTGACCTCGAGCATTCCTGGATACCGCAATGAGGTGACGAGCCGAACTGTGGTAGTAAAGGTGTGATAGGCGTGCATTGATTGGTGATGAGCCCTTTGCTACGACCTCAAATATATGATTGTATGAGACGACTAGGATTGACGACCCTAGAATGGATCACTGTTTGGATGGTGACATGAGGAAGGTATCTTAGCTTCCCAATCCTGCTATATGAAATGGACTAATAACAACTTGGTAACCATATCCATGCACCGCATTTGCATGTGCTTTGTAGATGTGGCGCACTTTGAGGTGGTGTCATGCGTAACGTAAGATGAAGACGCTAAGGGTGTATGCGTGAGGGCACGCATCATTCTGCATACATCCTTGCATTAACAAGAGTACTTAGGATTTATTTAATTGTTCTGCTTTATCATTACTGTTTGATTGAATTGTAACATGTTAACCAAAGTGCCTTATTATTCCACCGAGTTGATCACTCACTCCCACGTTAAGGCGGTGTTAAACACCCACCGGACTGCATCTTAGGTTACGATGTTACGAGATGTGGATGCGACTTCGAGGCGGAGCGGGAGATGGATGATGATGAGGCCGCTTTCTCCTATATGTAGTTTTCAAGATGGGTTCTAGCGAGCCTTGTTCGATGCGCGGGACTATGGGATTATTTTTGGGAATTTAAATGATGTAACTTGATATTTGTAATTTTGATAAGTAGCACTTTCATACGACTTGGTTGGTGAATGTACTTGATTTACGCTTGTACACATATATTTCTATAAGTCTTCCGCTTGCTTTCTTCACTTATCCTGAATTATATCGTGTTTTGGCTTAATCTATTCCATGTTTTATGCACTAATATAGATAACATACATCCATCATTAAATATGTTGCATAAGTGATGTTTTGGAACTCGGGAGGTCTGAGTTATGCTCGACCCCGAATTCGGGCGTTACACACCTTCGGTGCAAAGACAAGCTGCAGCCAACTCTAGATCATGCGTGGAGTAGTTCAGCTCATAACCTTGAGCTGGCGAGACGTGAAGGCCACGGGCTTCTCGTGCTGCTTCAGGACAGCAACACCCAAGCCAATATGCGAAGCATCGGTAAAAACCATGAATCCATCACTCCCAGAGGGAAGAGTGAGGACAGGAGCGGGCGTCAGACGGTCCTTAAGCTCCACGAATGCCTGCTCACATGCGTCAGTTCAAACAAACTCTGTGCCCTTCCGAGTCAACCTGGTTAACGAGGCTGCAATGCGGGAGAAGCCCTCAATGAAACGCCGATAATAGCCCGCTAAACCAAGAAAACTACGGATCTCGGACGCAGTCGTGGACTGGCCCCATTGACGCACTGCCTCAACCTTCGAGGGGTCCACTGTGACACCCTTCCTCGTCACCACGTGATCGAGGAACTTCACTTCCTTCTACCAAAACTTGCACTTCTCCAGCTTCGCATACAGCTGATGGGCACGGCGGAGGGTCTGCAATACGATCTCTAGATGCTGCATATGCTCCTCACGGGTCCTCGAATGTATCAGGATGTCGTCGATGAATACCATAACAAACTGATCAAGATACGGACGGAAGACCTCGTTCATCAACTGCATAAACACTGCGGGAGCATTGGTCAGTCTGAAGGACATGACCTGAAACTCAAAATGACCATAGTGAGTCCTGAACGCTGTCTTCAGGGTATCCTCCTATCACACACAAACTTGATGATAACCACTGCAGGTCTATCTTCGAAAAGAACTGTGCCTCCTGCAGCTGATCGAACAAATCATCAATCCTTGGAAGTGGGTACTTGTTCTTAATCGTGACCTTGTTGAGCTCGCGGTAATCAATGCAAAGCCTCAACGAGCCATCCTTCTTCTTTACGAAGAGTACCGGCTCTCCCCATGGAAAACTACTCGGACAGATAAAGCCCAACTTGTGTAACTCATCCAACTGCTTCTGCAGTTCCCGCAATTCCAACGGTGTCATACGATACGGGGCCTTTGAAATAGGCATGGTATCGAGCACGAGATCGATCTGAAACTTAGTGTGCTGGCGAGGTGGTAACTCCGAAATCTCCTGAAACACATCGGGAAAACCACAGACGACCGGCAGTTAGTCGATACACATGGCAACTGGCTCCTCAACGTCACAAGACATGAAGCAAGAAAGCTGCTCTCCTCTGGGCTCAACTATGAACTGGAACCGCGGCATGCCAGGTATACAAAATGTGATTGTCCTCGTGGCGTAGTCCAATATGGCATGATACTCGACGAGCCAATCCATGCCTGAGATGATATCAAACTCGGACATTGGCATAACAAACAGATCAGCGGAAAAAAAGGTCTCCCCTACCAGAATGGGGCAAGATGAGAAAACCTGGTCTAACACTGCGGTCTTCCCCAAGGGCGTCGATACTGACAAACCCTCACGAGCAAACTCTAATGGCAAACTGGTTGATCAACAGAAATCCTTGGCCACAAAGGAATGCGATGCACCTGAATCAAACAATACATGAGCTATGCATGATGAAACGAGGAGTGTAGCCTCGACAACCCCTCCTGATGACTGAGGGTCTTGCTGGGCTGCATAAAATCTACCCTGAGCCTACTAAGGAGGTGCATGTCCCCTCTACGGTCACCACTGCTGCTGCTACTACTATGGTGGCCTGAACTGCTGCCTCTGCTACTGCGAGGAAGGTCTCACTGGCTGTTGTTGTTGCTACTGCGGGGCCTCTACGACAGGTGTTGTTGTTGCTGCTGTTGGGGATGGGGATACTCGTTCCTACGAGTCCTGTCGCACCGCATCCAAAGCAAGCACCTGGTAGTTGTCCTGGTGGTGGTGCTGGAGGTGCGGCTGGTGCTTAGAAAGCTGAGTAGGCCACGCACCTCTGTTGCGGTTGATGTTACTGCTGTTGGGAGCTACCGGAGGGGGCCTTCCTATTCCGGTCTTCTCTATGATCACGAACCCTTCTATGTGTGAGCCCACTCCGTCTCATAAATTTGAGCCCACCGCATGACCTACTCAAATGTCGGGAGCATGTGTCCAATGACATAGCTCCAGAGGCCAAAACGTAAGCCGCTTTCAAAACGGCGGGCCTTCCCCCCTCATCATCTACAAGATAAGTCGCGAATCTCGACAGCGCGACAAATTAAGCCTCATACTAGGACACCGACATGTCTCCTTGCACAAAAGTCTCAGGGAAGAACTTCTGGTCAAACCGGTCCACAAAGTCCTCACAAGTCCACTCGAACTCGGCCCCTGGCGCTCGAGAGACCGATGCCCACCGGTGCTCGGCCTCACCTGAAGAAGAAACATAGCAAATGGAACCCGCCGTTGCTAAGTCGTGCACCTCTTAGTATCGAAGATCTTCTCGACCTCTAATCTCCATCTCTCTGCGCGGGGGATCGAGCTGCCTGAAGTTGTGTAAAAGGGAGCTTCTACTCAGTCTGGGTGGGTGTAGCAGTGGGTCACCTACCCTACCTCTGAAGAATGGTGGTCATCGCCTGTAGCATCTGCTAAGCTGATCCGTACTCACCGATACAGTCGGGGCTACACTCGTCTCGGACATGGGAATGGGAGCCCTCCTGGTTGCCCTCTTAGGTGTCATGTCCTATAGGAAGGAACAAGGGACCTATCAACCTTTGAGCACTCTCGAATGCGCACACATTAGGGAACTATATCAGAAAGTTTTCAAGTTACTCGAACTCGAGGAACTAATCATTCTAAGTTCATATCAAATATGTGATGTAATCTTGTAACACCCCATACCTTTGGTATACGGGTGTCACGCCCTAATCTCGAAAACTGGGTCACAAAATTCTCAATTACCAAATTCGGTGCCGATATCCTCCTTAGTACCCCATTCTTGGTTCCTAATGCTCATATGCTAGATTTCGATCCTGAGATCCTACAGGAGGATTTTTAATATGATTTTTATAAAGGAGCATAACCACAAGCATAACCAAGTCACAAAACAACATCACCACATATCTACTATAATAAACCATTTGAGTACAATGCGAAAAGGGAATATAAAGGTATAATGAAAGTCTAGAAAGATCACCACACGCTACCTCCTCAGTGTTGCTGCGTCTTAGTGTCATTTGCATGCAACGGTTGTGCATAAGCTTACAACGAAGCTTAGAGGGTGTGTTTGTGTGTGTGCAATGCATGTACCAAGCATGCAGTATCAGAGTAAGCGAAAATACTGTCAAGTCCATGAATGCTATCAACTATACTAAAACTATGCGATGCAAGGCCTACGTAGCCAAATATCATATGCAAGATACAATGTAAGCATGCCAGTCCTTATTGAGTCCACATGTCAATACAGTTCATCTCTGGAATATCACCGAGGTCTATTACACTCCACGCTGGCTACTACCTCCATAGCTGCACTACCAGCGAGTGGAAAAGACCTCACTACCCGCCTGCCCAGTAGTCTACCAATACCTACCTGGCTTGTTGATAGTGGAATATGCCAATATATTTTAGAGGGGGTGAATAGGACTTTTATAAAATTTTTATAGTTTATTTAAAATCCTATCAAACTTGTCCTAGGTAGATATGCATGAATCGGGATTTCTTCAACGCCCCGAAATTCGAGGGTCGAGCATAACTCGGCTCCCGAGTTTCACAACATCACTTATGCAACATAATTAATGATGAATGTATGTTGACTATATTAGTGCATAAAACATGGAATAGATTAAGCCAAAACACGGATATAATTCAGGGATAAGTGAATAAAGCAAGCGGAAGACTTATAGTAAAATGTGTACAAGTGTAAATTCCTGAATTACATATACAATCCAGATCATGTGAAAGTGTTATTTATCAAAATTTAAGTATCAAGTTACATCATTTCAGTCCCCAAAATATATCTCGAAATCCCGCGCATCAGGCCGAGGCTCGCTAGAACCCGTCAGAGCATATAGGAGAAGGCGGCCTCGTCGTCATCCAGCTCCCGCTCTGCCTCGACGTCGCATCCACATCTACAACATCAGGGCCTAAGAGTCCGGTGGGTGTGTAACACCGCCCGAAACGTGGGAGTGAGTGATCAACTCGGTGGAACAATAAGGCACGGTTAACATGTTATCGATTCAATCAAACAGGTAATGATAAAGCGGGATAAGTAATTAAATCTTAAGTACTCTTGTTAATGCAAGTATGAATGCAATATGATGCGTGCCCTCACGCGTACACCCTCGGCGTCTTCATCTTACGTTACGCATGACATCGCCTCAAAGTGCGCCACATCTACAAAGCACATGCAAATGCGGTGCATGGATATGATTACCAAGTTGTTATTAGTCCATTTCACACAACAGGATTGGGAAGCTAAGATACCTTCCTCATATCACCATCCAAACAGTGATCCATACTAGGGTCATCAATCCTAGATATCTCATACGATCATATAGTTGAGGTCGTAGCAAAGGGCTCGTCACCAATCAATGCACGCCTTTCATGCCCTTACTACCACAGATCGGCTCGTCACCTCCTTGCGGTATCCGGTATGCTCGAGGTCACTACAAAGGGCTCGTCACCAATCAATGTAGGCCGACAAAGACGAATATAGTGTCCCATACCACCATAATCGGCTCACGAGTTTAGTTGCTCACGGTCACTATGGGGAGGCTCGTCATCCCGGCGTAGGCCGACACTCGACCACGGTGTCCCATACCACCATGTCCGGCTCATGAGTCTTAGCGGATCAGGTACCATGGTTATTAGGATTTCACTGGTAAGTTCGGTACCCTAGATTCAAGCAGTAGCGTCCATACATGGTTAACATACATCGGACAATCGGGTTACTTGACGAACTCGACTAGCACGAGCGCACGTTGAATTGAGCGACATAGAGTGCGCAAACACTCCGCGTGGCCAAACCACTGCCGACAACTCTAATACGACTCGGATTCGTCTAATACGTCTTACGTGGCGAAAGCAATCTCAACCACGATTCAAAGGGTCAATTACCGATTTCCTGGACTAAGGCATAGTCCCAAACACTTTACACTACTACAGATATTCATATGGAATGTAAAACAGTAATGGATCAACAGCTCAAATCATGGTACATACACATCTGAAGAATATCAACTTAACATAAATGTAAGCATAGGAGATGCTTGAATTTAAATAACTTGGAATGTAACTGCATAAAGGAAAACATGCGCATCCATAGGAGTATTGAGAATCACTTCTCAACGCCCGCAACAAGTGTAATAAGTTACACTTAGATCATTCATGCATTTCTACAAACACTTAGCATACATGGAACAACATACATGACGCATGTTGAAATACATGCACTTAGACAATTCCTTTTACCAAGGAGTCGTCATACATGCATCTAGCATACATACATGACAAATAATCATGGCAAACACAAGTGCGTATTTTATACATATACGGTACTTTATAAATACACATAGAATACACAAATCTCAATATAGCACATGCATATCAGAAAAGCAATGTAAACATGACATTCGACATGTGAAATCTCATCCATAGCAAGAATAAATCACTAACTGGGATTGAAAGCCTTGAAAACCATAACCTATACACTTAAAGTCCGCACCTTAAGCGAAGAAAGAACCGCCGAGCTGATTTGGACGAGTTGTCTTCGTCAACTGCGCTAGAATACCCTAAAATAAGGATAGAAATGAGATACAACAACACCAAGTCTAATCTAAGCTCTAACACAGGTTAGGATTAGGTTAACTTACCCCAAAGGAACTCAGAATCGTCAGAAGAACCATTCAAAGTGAAGGTTCGAAGATGAAGAAGAACAAGGAAGAATCAAGATGATTCACCAACTTATCTCTCTCACTTTCTCTCTCTTTTCCACTTTCTTTCCAAGCTAGGGTTAGAGAAAATTCGTATGGAAATGAGAGCTAGGGTTTAAGGACTATATATAGGCCTTAAAATGATGGAAATAACCCCAGAGTCAAGGTATACTTAGGTTATAACCAAAGTAAGCCTTTCACGATCCAACGAAGCACTTCTGGTGGGCCTATAACCACGAAAGGTCGGACTTAAGCTCATTGACCATGGATCTAGGTCAAGCTGAGATTTCATACCGACCGGCTCTTCAGATCAGCCGTGGCGGACCACACTCAATTCAACGGTCACGGAAACTCGATCAGGTCCACAAGCACTAGGATATGCCTGGGCCAACCATCCTGATCAGAGGGTGAAATTGGGTCAGAATCCAACGGTCAGAATGCTTAAAATCGTCGCGCAAGCGACACGACTCAGATTTCAATAAAAGCTTAATAAATTCCAACCGTTCTCACACTCTTCACTCCGAACTCAAGCAAATCGACCCAGAACATCGGATCGACTTGATTTTCGAGGTGAAGATCAAGCCCAACTCGGTGACCGCAACAACCTAAGATCATCGCCATCGGACTTTCGACGCGTGGTCCAGGTCCGATGCAGATCTTCCAAAAATTCCCCAGAACAACTGGATTTAGCGATGGATCCCAGATTTCAGAGTAACGTAGCGCTCACTAATCTACACGTTTTGAGCCATGCAGATACAATTTAAAGTGATTGATGCGGATTTCACAAGCAATCGAGTAAAGCGCTAATTACCCCAAAACAACTACTTAAGGAAAGATTAGCACAAAAATTCCAAGGTCGTTACAATTTCTTCAAAATAACTTTAATGGCTTCCAAGCCAAAAGGAGGATCCAATCATAAAAATACCTTCAAGATAAACAAGATGCGAATCAGAATTTATGATGGATGTAACTGTGTGTGAGATGTGATCTCAGATAATTAAACATGAAAGCATGTAATCACATAGGAATGAAAGACAATAGCAATCACAAACACGGTCATTGTTATAGTGGTTCGACTACTTGTCCACTTCACTCCCGACTGACACACTCAACCCTTGAGTGTACCAGATTTCACTAAGGAGGTTTCACACGGTTCACCTCAAACCTAAGGTTTTAAATCAGGTTCACCTTTAACCAATACAACCTATACCTAGGCTGACAGTTTATGCTCCCACGAGCAAGGGTCAACACATAGCACTAGATTTTAGGCACACTAGCCAAGGATCCACACAAGGAAACTCTCATGTTTATGCTCCCACGAGCAAGGGTCAACATAAAGCACCCACTTTTAGGCACACTGGCTAAGGACCTCCTATAAGGCCCTAACTGTTTATGCTCTCCACAGGGCAAAGGTCAACACAAATCACCCACTACATACACTCCCGCTGGAGGCCTCCTAGAGGACTTGCAAGGGGTGAGAAATACCTTAGACCCAATCTTACAAAGGAATGATCACAAGGGTCCTCTGGACTCAATTGACTTACAGATAAGTAGATGAGCCCCATTCAGCGCATTGTTGAAGATCTTCCTCCTTTGTTGACGAAGAATCTTTTACTTCCATGAACCACAACTCAAAAGATGTACCAATGCATGGTGACAGGTTGGGTCAAGGTTGTAATAGAATCCTACTCTATTGAAGGTTTTCCTATAAGGAAAATAGAGCGATTCCAATCATTTATGCATTCAAGGTATCCCAACTCAATGATTTGCCATTAAGATGGTAGCTGGAGGATCCTTGAATGCAAAAGTTCATTCCCCAATCCACTCTATTGAATGTCAATGATGAGGGTGGATTGGAGAATAAACTTCCATGAGAGAGAAGGCTTAGGGTATATGATCTAGGGTTAAACACATTAAAGCACTCTCTATTTTCTCTTCACCAACAACTGAAGACAAGTTCTCTATATATAGGCAAAAGGTTCCAACAGATATAAAATGGTCACACATTTATGACAGAGTTTGATATCATCGAGCGGGGTCGATATCATCGAGCGTATACTCTCGATTGCATCGACTGGCCGCTCGATGACATAAACTCAAATGTCATACGCTTTTGAAACATTTTTCCAGCTAGTCGAGGAAATCGAAACACGTGTCAATGTCATTGGATTTCGAACTCCGATTTCATCGATACGAGGATCGATTCCTCGACATTTGAAAATGAGAGAGACTTTCTTTTGAAATATTTCAGGTTTAAAAGAATGATCAAGGCACACTCGATATCATCGGAATTTGAATGTCGATGATATCGATAGTCATGTCGATGCATCGATAAATCCAAAGGATTTTTCAGTTAAGCTTGCTGGACAGTTTATGTCCATTCTCGATGCCATCGACTCGGCCTCGAGATCATCGATATTTGAATATTGATTCTATCGAGTGACCCCCAATCCAAGATAAAAGCCACCTGAAAATATTGTTGGTAATCAATGTCTAAGACCGATATCATCGATAGTTGAATTCCGAGGATATCGAGGGGTATTTCGATATATCGAAGGTCTTGATAATTTTTCATTAAAAAACAGGGACACAAAATCTCTGCTATTGATTTTATCGAGTCAATTTCAATATACTGAAGATTCAAATTTCGATGATATCGATACAGCTATCGATACATCAATAATTCCGTCCAGAAGTATATGCGATTGCTGGACAACATATGTCCTCATTCGATACTATCAAGTGAGTTTCGAAGACATCAACAACATTTACCAATTATATCGATCAGACTAATGATAAACTGACAGAGGTAGAAAACTTAGAGATTTTTCTGAATTGTGAAAAAAGTTTTCCAACTCAAAAACCCTATGATATTCTAATCAGTTTTAAGGGTTTTAATTACCAAGCGTTTTGGGACATGGGATGTGACGCTTAGATTTACCTGAGGTGAGTTCGGGCCCACATCTAGTTGAGGCAGACGATTGAATGATCTTCCTATGGAGCTCTCTGCCTAGCAAACTCAACACTCACGCTAATTGACAAACCAGGGCACTTTCAATCTCCCCCTTTGTTAATTGCGTGACAAATACCAAAACACCCTAGAACAGCATCTAGACAAACACATCCTAAATTGTGTGTACATGAATTTTACACAATTTTACAATGTCTAGTGAAACCATACACACAATCAGTAGCTACACCTCCTAACAGCATTCTCCCCCTATCTTAGTGCAGCTACTTTCCCTAACACTTACATCACCATTCAAGTAGATATACAATTTTTCTTTCGGGGTGTTTGACTTGTTCTCCCCCTTTTTCATAGTCATTGACAAAGGTATATGTAATAGCTGATATTGACTGAAGTTGAAATACTTTGGGAAAACCATCAGTCAGAGAACATACATATATAAACGATAGATGTAGAATGATAAAAAACAGTTGATTAATTAGACATCATTGTCAGAAACTATGTATGCATAGCAGACCAAATAGAGCAGTGATATAAGCAGATAGAATAAAACATCACATGCATTCCATACCATTTAAGTGATGATTAGATAAAACAGGGGATGGCATTAAGGCAGATATGAATTATAACCAATCATAGCCCAAAATATCCAAAAACATATATACTGCCCAGGATTGGCAGTAGTATAAAAGTTATCCAAACAAAATTACCAAGCCCATTCATGGGCACCCAAAACCAACCATCAGTATTTAACCCATTCATGGGCATACACAACCAAAAAAACTGTCAGACTGTGCAAATTGGTGAGTTACCACATACACTCATGGGAGCGTAGAACATTCAAAAAGATACTAATGCTCATACAGAGAAATAAGAGTGAAGTGTATGTGACAGTGTCCAGAGATCAGCACTATGGAGCAGAGGAGGATGGTACCGTGTCGTCTTGACGGCAGGTGATTAGATCAACCAACTGTTGCATGGTTTGCTACACTCCGTTTACTAGGCGTTCCAAGATGGTAAACCTTTCATTCATTGATTCCTTTAGCTGAGAGACATCACACTGTATTGCTCCAATCCTATCCTAGTGGAGCTTAAATCTTTTCGCATGCTCGGGCGTTAATGTGGACGGTGCTTGATCGGATGCAGGAGATTCTTCCCCAGCCATTCTAGCCCCTTCAGTGGGAGCATCGCCTTCACCTCCTCCCTCTGCGTGAATTCCTTCCTCTGGCGGATCCTTAGGAAACTTATGGAACTTTAAGTACATCCTTCGAATGTTGCTCTTGTTGAAGACATGAAGGGGAAGTTCTGGATCGCTGGTAGATGGAAAACCAATGGCGTTGCACACTGTGTGAATAATCCAGGGGTAGGGCAACTAAACGTCCCTAGACATATGAATGGCATAGACTAACTAGTGCACAATAAGAGTAGGGAGGCAGACCTTGATTCCTGTGGCTATGGAGTAGACTATCATGGTCATAAACCCAGTGAGATCGGAATGGTTGGTACTTCTAGGATAGACTTTTGAAGTGAAAATACCATGCAAGATCCGAAATCGCAGTTCCATGAACTTGGATTTTAGTGCATTTCCTTGGTACCAAGGAATGTCATGACCATGACAGAGGAACTTAGTGACCATTGATCAAGTTTCAGGATTTTCAAGATCCACATCCGGAAGTCTAACAGGTGACAGGATAAGACCAAAAATTCCAGCAATAGACTTAGGAGTGATCTCCACGTTATCACCATCAATAGACACTGTGACGGAAGGTGGATCAAACACAGGAGAATGACAGGACGTGAAAAAGTTGTACATCTGTTCAAGTTGACATGGCCCACCAAAGTCAAGAATAGGCAACCAATCAATTGCAGTAAAAAGGGGTTCCAGATTGTACGTTATTAAATAGTCCCTGTCAACCTTTCTTTCATAGATAAGCTTCCTACCAGTGTAGTTAGCTAAAACCAGATTCACTCTAACTGGAGGAGGTGCCGGAGCCTCAGATTGGGACCCCCTATGCGATCCCTGTCTAGTGCGTTGACCTGTAAGGGTCCTGCATTTAGGGGCCCTTGCTCTTTCTTTTAAGGCAAGAACTTTTTGTCGAGAGGCTTTAGAAGACTCTCCTGGACTGGACACATTTCCTTTGTCCTTTCCCATTTGAACAGATTGAGATTTGAAAGATTTGAGGAGAATCGGACAAAATTTCTTCTTGGAAAACTTGAAAATACCCAAACCAAAACAAGATGGAATCTTGAAAAGAAGAAATGATAGGGGTAATACCAGTTTTGAGGAACGTCGATGACTCCTCGATGGAGTTTCATGTGAACCGACGAAAGGAGTCGAGCAAGAAGAAAATAAAATGTTTTTTTTTATAAAAAGTGTGATTTTTCCCACTCGACAGCCTTATATCGGGCGGCAATCTTTGATATCATCGATCAGTGTTTCGATGATATCGAGATACCCCACCCGATGTTATCAAAACTGTCTTCGATATCATTCTCTAGCATATAAATCTTCCTATTCCAAAGAGCTGTCGCTGAAATCGACCTTTGATCGATTAATTGAGAAACCACATGACTTATTGACAGACATATCGAAGGTAAATAATTTTCATTTTTCCACACTTACACAAACTTTCATGTATAGTATAGAATATCTGTGAATCAATCGTATACACAACAAAATTTTATACAAGCATTGTACAGATCCAAATTATAAACATTAGAATGTTTATATACAGAAAGATTGAGGTGAGAGACCTCAAATGTATCATTAGGAGTTTAGCAAAAATTGCATCATTTCAGCAAATATACAGATCTTGATGCATGACCTGGACTTATTTTTCTATGCTCAGTATTTCTAGGCATAGGGATCATCCTTTCCTTTACCTTTGATGACATAGCAGTGGTTATTTGTGCGAGAACCCTTCATCGCTGATTTACCTGATAGGTCTAAGATTTCGCATTCATCTTTGTTGAATGTAACCACATGCTTATTGTCACATATTTGAGAAATGCTTAGAAGATTGTGTGTTAATCTTTTTATGCAAAAGGCAATCTCATTTTTGAGTAAATTTATTCCTTTAATAATTCCCTGTCCAACTACCTTAGCAGTGCTTCCGTCTCTATAGGTGACTATCCCATTATTAAGGTGTGTATAATTTGAAAGAAGGGATTTGTCACCTGTGACATGTCATGAACAGCCGCTATCTAGGCACCACTTAGTATCATTGCCTGTTATATGATTTGAACAAGTGATAAGGCAATTCTTCTTTTCTTTTGGAACCCATTTTGTGACAGGATTTTTGAATGTGGTAGATTCAGCCACTTGATTCAGTACTTCCTTCACTTTGTCATTCATTCCAGGTGGTGATGGGTGTGTATTTCTCATATTCCTAGGTGGACACTTGATGTCTTGTATTTTCCTAGTTGGTCTGAATTTTTGTCCAGAATTATGTTGTGTCCTCCTAAGTGATAAGCATTTAAACTTATAATCGCCCGAATCACCACATAAATGACAAACTGGAGTAGTTCTAGTGTTACTTCCTGAAGCAGCAGATTTTTTAGTCTTTTGTGCTGCTTTTCTAGATTTTGTTTTAGACTTTTCATATCCTAAGTCACTCTTGTCCTTTCCAGGTCTTCCCATACCTAAGAGTTTTTCTAACTTCTCACCACTCTAAGAAAACTTATATTTAGCTTAGGGATTTTTCTGGATTCTTTTAAATCAAATAGGAGTGTATGATTTTCATTTTGAAGGAGCATGTTTTTGTCTTTTAATAGCTCAACTGTTTGTTTCATTTTTCAGGCTCGGATTTAAGGAAGGTGTTGATACTTTCAAGTCTATCGTTATCTGAATAATATTGTTGTAAATCATTGATTAGATGTGTATTAATTTTCAGAGTTTTATCCAAATATTTTTGCAGCAATTTTCTTTTTATTTTTAGATATTCCAAGTCTTCTAACAATGTTGATGCTATGAATGTAAAGTTGATTGTAAGCATCTTGTAGTTTATTCTGTTCTTCTTCTTCTTCCTTTTCAGTTTCCTCATTATCTTCTGGAAATGATTCAGTGGCTTGTGGTTCTTCCTTGTTCTCAGTTTCATTGGGAATGATTGGAGTAGTGGCGACCATAAGAATTTTCAAAGATTTCTGGTCTCCATCGCTCTCTGAGTTGCTAGATTCTGAGTTTGACTCTTCCATATCATCCCATGTGGCTAGGGCTATTCACGAGTCAAGCTAGCTCGAAAAACTCGCTCGACTTGGCTCGAGTCAGCTCGGATTGACTTGGCTTGAATGGCCGATTAGGGCCGATTCAAGCTAATTATTTGAAGCTCGAGTTGAGTTCAAGCCAAGTTTGACCAGGGAGCATTTCAACTCGACTCGACTCGAAGCTCGAACTCGAGCTCGACTCGGCTCGATTAATAAATATATTAAAGTTGTGGGGAATGTGGAGAAAGTTAAAGTGAGTTCTCTTTACTTTCACCCTAGCAGCGAAGAGTTTGATGTTGGTGTTGATGATCTCTTGAATCCAAAATGGTATATTGCATAGAGCACTCATATGAATAGACATATCCTTCCTGAATATGTTGTGAGCTACAAGTCCTCAGATCATTTGCAAGGTAACAGAAACTGCGCTTTGGTCTGAGCAGCAATAGTACTGGTGGGTCCCACTTTTCTGTGGTCTCAGGTCTATTCAAAATCCTATTCATTGAAAAGTATGGCCTTGATGATGGGTAATTCAAAACATACAATTGAGGATGCTTTTAGCCCCATGGTTTTTCTATCATAGGGTCCACACAGATGGATTTTTTGGACTGCTAAAAGATGGACTACACCCTATTTCGGTTGTCGGGCCAAACCAAAAATGAATTTCGCTTGGTGGAGCGTCATGTAAAATGCCTCTTAAAATTTTTTTTTATTTAGATTCTCTTCTAAATCACTGGAGGAGGATGAAGAACAGAATCCATTACTTTTTCACCCAACAAGCTCGAGCTCGACTCGAGGTAAACTCGACTCGACTCGAACCACTAGCTCAACTCAAACTCAACTCGACAGCTTTGATAAACAAGCCAAGCTTCAATGTTGAGCTCGAGGCCGAGCTCGAGCTCGATCTTGAACTCAAGTACATCATGGACAAGCCAAGCTGAGCTTGGCCCACCTTGACTCAACTCGGCTTGATGCCCACCCCTACATGTGGTAGCCATTGCCTTATCTTTAGTTTTTGTATTTGGGCATTCAGTAGATAGGTGTCCAAACTTCTGACAGGCATAACATTATGGTTCTTTGGTCTTTTTACCAAATTTACCTGTAGATTGTCTATTGTCCACCCTTTTTCCTTTAAATGGACGGTCATGATTTTTCTAAAAGAACTTTCTGAATCGTTGAGCCAACAAAGCCACTTCCTCATCTTCATCTTCTCTTTCACTTTCAATGTCCTCATTTGTTGTTTTCTTTAAAGTTTTGAGGACAGTGGTTTTAGATTTTGGGGTTTGTTTGAAGTGTAGTTCAAATGTTTGTAGGGAACCTACGAGTTCTTCTAGTTTCATTTCATCTATGTTTCTACATTCTTCAATGGTTGTTACTTTAGGATTGAACCTTTCCGGTAATGATCTTAGTATTTTCCTACAGATTTTAGGAACTGGAACTCTCTCCTAATCCTCCCATAGAGTTGGAAATGATATTTAGTTTTGTGAAAAACTCCATAAAGGTCCCATGCTCTTCCATTCTGAGACTTTCGAACTGTGATGTTAGAAGTTATAGTTTGTATCTCTTCACAGTGCTTGTTCCTTCATGGGTTGTTTCCAACAAATCCCATGCTTCTTTAGATGTCCCACACATACTGATTTGATTAAAAATATCTTGGGACATAGCACAGTAAATATCATTCATAGATTTAGCCTCAGCAGTTTGGTTTTCTTTATCGAATGTTGTCCACTTCTCTTTAGATTTTGGTTTGGTGATAGTTGTGTCATTATCAAGTACTAATTGTTCAGATGGTGGCACATATCCTCTTTCAACTATATCCCAGACATCATGATCCAGAGATCTCAGAAAGTAGTGCATTCTAGCCTTCCAGTAAGCATAATTTGATCCATCAAATACTGAAGGTCTAGAGACCGATGAGCCCTCTCCTTTGCCCATATTCCTAACTTCAGTCAAGATCACTCTCTAGGCAAAGCCCTTTAAGAGGGACCCGCTCTGATGCCAATTGAAATTGCAGTAATGACTGCCTTAGTTGAAGTAGGAATATGTCAATATGTCTTAGAGGGGGGTGAATAGGACTTTTATAAAAAAAAAATTATAATTTATTTAAAATCCTATCAAACTTATCCTGGGTAGATATGCATGAATCAGGATTTCTTCAAAATAACTCTAAAGGCTTCCAAGCCAAAAGGAGGATCCAATCATAAAAATACATTCAAGATAAACAAGATGCGAATCAGAGTTTATGATGGATGTAACTATGTGTGAGATGTGATCTCAGATAATTAAACATGAAAGCAAGTAATCACATAGGAATGAAAGATAATAACAATCACAAACACAGTCATTTTTATAGTGGTTCGACAACTTGTCTACTACACTCTTGGCTGACACACTCAACCCTTGAGTGTACCAAATTTCACTAAGGAGGTTTCACACAGTTCACCTCAAACCCAAGGTTTTAAATCAGGTTCACCTTTAACCAGTACAACCTACACCTAGGCTGATAATTTATGCTCCCACGAGCAAGGGTCAGCACATAGCACCCGATTTTAGGCGCACTGGCCAAGGATCCACACAAGGAACCTCTCACGTTTATGCTCTCACGAGCAAGGGTCAACACAAAGCACCCACTTTTAGGCACACTGGCCAAGGACCTCCTACAAGGCCCTAACTGTTTATGCTCTCCACAGAGAAAAGGTCAACATAAAGCACCCACTACATACACTCCCGCCAGAGACCTCCTAGAGGACTTGCAAGGGGTGAGAAACGCATTAGACCCAATCCTACAAAGGAATTATCACAAGGGTCCTTTGGACTCTATTGACTTACAGATAAGTAGATGAGCCCCATTCAGTGCGTTGTTGAAGATCTTCCTCCTTTAGTGATGAAGAATTTCTACTTCCTTGAACCGCAACTTAGAAGATGTACCAATGCATGGTGACGGGTTGGGTTAAGGTTGTAATGGAATCTTACTCTATTGAAGGTTTTCTTATAAGGAAAATAGAGCGATTCCAATCATTTATGCATTCAAGGCATCCCAGCTCAATGATTTACCATTATGATGGTAGCTGGAGGAGAATGCGAAAGTTCATTCCCCAATCTACTCTATTAAAAGTCAATGATGAGGGTGGATTGAAGGATGAACTTCCATGAGAGAGAAGGCTTAAGGTATATGATCTAGGGTTAAACACGCTAAAGCACTCTATATTTTCTCTCTACCAGTAACTGAAGACAAGTTCTCTATATCTAGGCGAAAGGTTCCAACGGATATAAAATGGTCACACATTTATGACAGAGTTTGATATCATTGAGCGTATACTCTTGATTGCATCGACTGGCCGCTCGATGATAAAAACTCAACGTCATATGCTTTTGAAACATTTTGCCAACTGGTCGAGGAAATCGAAACACGTGTCGATGTCATCGGATTTCGGACCCAATTTCATCGATACAAGGATCAATTCCTCGACATTTGAGAATGAGAGAGAGTTGATTTTGAAATATTTCAGGTTTAAAAGAATAATCGAGGCACACTCGATATTATCGAAATTTGAATGTCGATGATATCGATAGTCGTGTCAATACATCGATAAATCCAAAGGATTTTCTAGTTAAGCTTGCTGGACAGTTTATGTCCACTCTATGTCATCGACTCGGCCTCGATATCATCGATATTTGAATATCGATTCTATCGAGTGACCCTCGATCCAAGATAAAAGCCACTTGAAAATATTGCTGGTAATCAGTGTCCAAGACCGATATCATCGAAGGCCTTCCAATATCATCGATAGTTGAATTCTGAGGAGATCGAGAGGTACTTCGATATATCGAATGTCTTTATGATTTTTCATAAAAAACAAGGACAAAAAATCTCTGCTGTCGATTTTATCGAGTCAATTTCGATAGACTCGAGATTCAAATTTTGATGATATCGATACAGTTATCGATACATCAATAATTCCGTCTAGAAGCATATGCGGTTGCTGGACAACATATGTCCTTATTCGATACTATCAAGTAAGTGTCGAGGACATCGATAACATTTATCGATTATATCAATCAAACTATCGATAAATCAACAGAGGTAGAAAACTTAGAGATTTTTCTGAATTATGAGAAAAATTTTTTAACTCCAAAACCCTATGATATTCTAATCAGTTTTAAGGGTTTTAATTCAAGGCATTTTGGGACATGAGATGTGAGGCTTAGAATTACCTGAGGCGAGTTTGGGCCCACATCCTGTTGAGGTAGACGATTGATTATTCTTCCTATGGAGCTTCTCTGTCTAGCGAACTCGACACTCACGCTAATTGACAAACCAGGGCACTTTCAGCCAATACCTACCCAGCTCATCGATAGCGGACCCATTTACGAGCTACTCAGATTCAGCTTAGCTTATAGACCCCTCACTCGGGCGGATAAGGCCACACCCCCTTTACAACTAACTTTGACATAGTGGAAGACATGGCCTACTGGTATTCGGCACTCGTGCACTTATGAATCCACTTGGTCTAGACATTGGAGCATCTCCTGGTACCAAAAAGGTTCTTGGACTTTCACCCCAAGGACATCCTAAGCGCCCACAGTGCTAAAACCAAATATTTTTGATATCCAATCTGAACATCCATGATATGCCTATGGATGCCACAACCCTGATATCGCTAGGGCGCCAAGTGATCATGTCACACAAAATGCGAGATGCATGAGTCATACCATCCAGCCATGCATTAAACATGTGCTTACCACACGTTCATGTGGGGCAACTCCATATCACAAGGAGTCCCCTAGATAACTCAGCCCAACGGCAAATGCTATGATCAATAATTCCTTATAATAGGCATACAAATGATGCGTATTGGCATATATCATGATGTAATACTAAGAATGTTCTCAGTGTGTCCTACTAAACTAAGTACACTAACACGATTATCAGATATAAACAATAATCGACCTAAATACATGGTGGGGGTCCATAGAGGGATGGCGGATCTAGCCCAAACATCCATATAAGCTCTAAACAGTGGTTATACCAAACCTGATACTACATATTCTTCCATCTATGACAAGGGGTGATGATGTACTCTCCTATAGACAATGGATGGCCTAGGCATCATACTTACATCAAGAATGGGCCTCATGGGTAAGTCTAATGGCTACACAACAAGGTGAGTTGAGAGGGTGAAACTATGTACAATGAGTGGGCTTCCTCACCCTCTCTTATCATGCAATAAACTGGGCCTTCCTATGGGGCCCGATCCGTACACAAGGTGGGCTCCAAGGTTTGGATAATTCCTACAAGGTATGGTGGAAAGCACCATCATAATGGGGGCCCAACAGTTTAGGTTAGCCCAATAAGGGGAGGTGGAAGGTGAGCTTAACAATGGGCCCTAGGGAGGTTTACAGCGGTGGACATTTAACCATAATTGCCTCCTGGAGTGAGTCTCTTGGAATAAGAATCTAAATCACAACGGGGCCCTCGGCCCTCCAAATATCTAGAAAATGGATGGACAACGTGCGTACATCGCTCACACATGGTGGGCCTCACAAGGTAGCCCACTATTGTTAAAAAATGGGATAATAGTATGTATATAACACATACATCATAGTGGGCCTCATAAAGCAGTAGCGGGCCTCATAAAGCAGCCCACGGTTGGACATGTAACCTACCAATCGGGGTGGGCCTCTCAAGGCAATGGGTCCCATGACCCTAAAATGAATGGACAGAGTGTGTAGCACATACATCATGGTGTAAGGGGACCCACAAGGCACTAATGGGCCTCACACATGCTAGAGAACATGGATATAAAATACATACACGAAGGTGGGCCGATTGCTGGACGTTCGGCCCACCAACCTAGGGGCCTGCTAGACGTCCAGCGAATAGACGGCCTGGATAAATACATACACCTCATGGTGAGCATACACATTACAGATGGGCCCCACCAGATGGACAGTGTATGTATATAACACATGCATCACGATGGCCAACTGCTGGACAGTCAGTCGAGCAGCGTCCTGGCCCAACTGAGCATCCAGCCAATGGATGGCCTGGACTGAAACACATACATGGTGGGTCCCACTGGATATGGTCTATCCAGGAGGTGGGCTGGCCGCTGGCCTCCCACAAACATCACAGTGGGCCTAAGGAGGTCCATGCAGGTGGGCCAACCTGCCAAAGATCGAACTAGTATTTATGTTTTCCTTTCATCCAGACGATCCTGCATGACCGACCGGTCATGTAGGCCCATCCCTGGCCAATCAGGGTGGTCCACTTGCTGGACAGCATGGATGAAATACATACATCATGGAAAGGTCCATGAATGGGTGGGCCACCCAACCCTGAATCAAGCTAATATTTGTGTTTTTCCTTTAACCACGCCTGTATGACCTAACCGGCCATGCAAGCCTGATCTGGGCAGCAAGATGGGCCATGCTTGGTGGAAGGTTGGATGTCCCCCTGGATGGACAACGTAAATAAAATGCATACATCATCAGGGTGGGCCTACAATAAGGGAGAGAAAGAGAGATACATGTGGTGGGGGAGCTCCACCACTATGAGCTCCCCTAGAGGTGTAAATACAATACATATAACATGTTGGGTCCCATTTTATGTGGGCCCTCAATAAAATAAATCAGGCTGGGAATCCCATTCCCACCACAAAATCATCGTTTAAATGACCATTAACAAGTTGGATATCAAATAAACATCATGGTGGGGTCCATAGAGAATGGCCCCATCATGGATTACATGTATGTATCATGGTGGGCCATTGGCCACACCTTGGGTCCCAAATAGGATCCATACCATTAACCGTTAGGCCCCACTTGGCCCATAACTAAAAACTACAATGTAATCCTATAAACACCCACCTATAGCTCTTCTTCTTGGCTCCTTGAAATCCTTAGCTCCTAAGCTCTCTTTTCAATGGTGGATGATGAAGTTTGGATGGTTGGATGGTGAGATTTGGGGTAGGAAAATGGGTCTAGCATTGGCTTCTTTTTCTCTCCTTAGGATTTTTCTTCTCTTGTTTGCTAGGGAAATGGAGGGAGAAGAGATGAAATGAGTGAAAGATGGGAGATGTAAGGAGAGAGGGATGGGTGTGTAAAAAGGGATGGGATGGAAGGTATGATTGTTGTTGACTTGGTTGCTAGGGAAATGGAGGGAGAAGAGATGGAATGAGTGAAAGATGGGAAATGTAAGGAGAGAGGGATGGGTGTGTAAGAAGGGATGGGATGGAAGGTATGATTGTTATTGACTTTTGGATGAGAGAGATATGGGTAGAGATTCTTCTCTCCTAACCTGGAATCTTCCGGGATACATTGTGCGTGGTGTTTACTCGAATTATTCACAGGCCCACAACTCCTAGCCTAGGTATCACATTGGTTCGCAAGATGGGGCGTTGGAACCGTGGCGACGGTGCGTCCGCGGGGGTATGACTTTCAGGTTGAGTTGACTCAGGTCTTCGGGGTGCATCTTAAGGTCACGCGCATTTGTTGTCTACAGGTCATGGGTCGTAGAAACTCGAAGAAGAGGTTCGGTAACCCATGACCTAGGGTAGTTCTAGTTATTCATATTTCAATTTAGATCTTTTTCTAGTTCTAGTTCTGGTTATTTTCAGAATACATACAAATTTTAGTCCATGTGGATTCAACCTAGGGTTGTGAAACAAAACCTTTTAGCTAGGGCTAAGAGGTGAAGCTTGTAGCATGTTGGGATGATTTTCTTGCTTTGATTCTTATTTTTATTGAACCTTATTGATTTTTAGTTTGATATTAAAGGAATATTTTCAGTTTTCTATGATTTATTGGGACTCAAATTACAATAGATGTTGTGATAGCTTTAAATATCTTATTTTCCTGTTTTGAGGTTTTGAGATTGGTAAATCCTATTATTCACCAATGTCTCCTAGGCATGGTAGGGTGATGGAATCCCTCTAATCACCACAATACTCCATCATGTGTGGCTAGGTCAATGAAAAGCTCGGATTTGGTTTAATTACTTCATCTTCCAATTGGATAGGATAAGACTCCAATACCAATTGTGTCTCTTAAATCAAAGTGAGGTAGCATCCTGATAGCTACAAGTGGATCCTTAGAACCCTAGTTCCCACCTTTCAATTGATAATTTAAATCAACATTATTCATAATTATACTCTTTTATTCCAGATTTAGGTTTACATCTTCTTCTAATTCTAATTCTAGTTATTTTCAGAATACGTACAAGATTAGTCCCTGTGGATTCTGAAAAGGCCAAGCTGGAGTCCTACAGGTGGGGGGGGGGGGGGGGGGGGTGAAAAGGAATATGCCAAATTAAAATGATAACAGCGGAATTTAATCAATTAAAGGAAAGATAACACTTTAAACAATCCACAATACAAAAATGTAAAGCAACCTCAAAATTCTAGTATTGAGAGGTTCATACAAATGTTGTTCTAAGGACAATCTTACACCATAAAAACCAAGGGTTTATGGCAGGACAACCTTACTAGAATAGTTTGTGTATCAAGAACTTAAACTGAAGACGAATAAATGAAGGAAATAGCTAGAAAGGAAATCTACACTATTACAACATTTCCCACAATGCTGAAATGTAAAGATTACAACATTCACATCCACAAATACATCCCCACAAACTTGAATGATAAAAGATATAGAAAATAAACCACACAGCCACAAAACACAAAGAATTATAGTGGTTCGCCTGTGTGTACACCAACTGTTAAACAATAGCCACACAGCTACTCCACTCCTAATATCCTCACACAGTGGATATTAACGTTCACTATAAAAGTAGGTTTTTCCAGGTTCACCTAAAACCCTCACAATTGTGTCTTTCAAATGGGCTTACACAATTCAAAAACCCCACACTCTGAGTTTTCTGGATCACCTCAAATAAGCATACGAATGAGATTTTTCTGGCTCTATCTCAAAAGAAACCAAAACAAAGGAAATTACAATAATATAAAATACCAGGATTTCTCCTTTTGTTGCAGCCTGAAGAACCAAATCGGAGTAGAAGTTCAAATATGGAACTTCAATGTCCACACTCTCTTATGAAATGGCTCTAGGTTCTAAATTGATTTTAAATTAAATCAAGTTGGGTTAGCTCTATTTGATTTTGATTCCGAGAAGTGAAAATACTTCAATCCCTCTTTCAAATCAGATTGGAATGCAGAATACAAAATCAAATATAAAAAGCTAATAAAAGAGAATATTAAATATGCACAATATAGCTTAAGAAGTTTACAAACTTATCTCTCAGAGTGATATCTTGATTATACTTGAATTAAATGAATAACTCTGAAATTCGTGCTCTATTTATAGGTGAATGAATTACATTCACGACTGGTCCTGTGGACGCTACGACTGGTCATAGGACCAACTGATTTTTGAAATTTTGAACGCGATTGGATAAAGTCATTCCACGACTGGTCGTAAGCCCTACACAACCGGTCATGAGTTCTCCACGACTGGTCGTAAGGAACCAGAAACAGTTGCTGGAATTTGAGTCGTAGCTGCAGGACTGGTTGTGAACGAGTCATGCACTATTCACACGATCGGTCGAGCAGTCTCCAGGACTGGTCGTAGCTTAATAAAAAAATTCTGAAAATTTTCAACAAACTTAGGACTGGTCTTGAAATTTCTTGGACTGGTTGAGCTAGTGCTAGTACTAGTCGAACAGAGTCTAGGACTAGTCAAGAAACAGTCCATTCACTTATAAATAAATCAATTGAATTATGTATTCAAAATGACCTACCCTAAGGTCAATCTAAGGTCTTTCATACCTTAACCATGACATATGAACATTGAAACTTCTTTTCTTCAGATGATAAATGATCTTTGAAGTTCATGAAGCTTGAGATCTCGACACATGATGAAGCTTAAATTTGTAGTACATGAGTTGTACTTCACCTTGAGTCTTGAGTATGAACAGTTGACTTCTTTTTTGATGTCGCTTTAAAACATTGAACTTTAAAGCTTAAAGGAGTGAACAATGTCCTTGATCTTGCATTTCTTGAAGTAGATCTTTGTTCTTGACTTGAAGCATAGTCCTTGTACATGTGATGCATTGCCTTGAACAGATATATCAATGTGCTATACAAGACATAGATTGTGGTTTTGGCACTACAAAATTTGACAATCAAAGGAGCAAGAAACCATAGCACTTATAATCTCCCCCTTTGTCAAATTTGTGACAAAACACACTCTATTAAAAATAAGAGAAACATTACATGCTCAATAAAGAATCATACACCATAAATACACAAGAAGGTGTAATGCACAAGTAACAATAACCAGACACACTTATCATGAAATATTCAAAACACCTTCTTACTTACTCCCCCTGAGTAGCACACATAAATGCTACTATCCACAATCCATATCCATATCCATAAGCAATCATAACAAAATATTCTCCCCCTTTTTGTCACAATATGACAAAGGAAGCAACCAATATATGGAAGAGGAAAATAAACAAAAGAGGAATAAGGGAGCAAACTAGGCAAGATATAAGCAAATAATGTTCACACAAAGGTAACCAACATGAACCAAGTTCATCCAAAGTCAGTCTCACAAATTGAAAGAAAGCAAAGTATCATAAGAGTTATTACATGTGATATGAGAAAACACTTAATCAGGTCCAGAAGAGGGAGCAGGAATAGATGGATCAATTTAGTGTAAACCCTTATTAAGGCGCTTCATATATTTACACATATAGGCAAATTGAGAATCCTGGATTACACGAATCTGAGCCACCTATTCCTCGAGAGAATGCAACCTCTCAGCAAAATCAAAAGGCTGATAGTCAGGGTTAGCTTCAAAATCTGATTCAATCTCATTAAATCTATCATCTATGTTTATATCATCTAGAGGTAAATCGCCTTCTTCATTCACTGCTTCAGCTCCACCACCCACGTCCTCCTGGCCATCAGCCAACCTCAAATTCATCTTGTTAATATTGGAGTTGTTAAAAATAAGGTGATGAATAGGAGCCTCTCCAACGGGCATAGCTAATAACATATGAGTGGCTAACACAGTCATAAGATATGCAAGGGGGATATCACCATGTCCATGATGGATACAGAATTGTATGATGGAATGACAGATTAAAGAAGGAAGATAGACATTTGTACCAGAGATGATGGAATGCAAAATCTAAACCATAAAAGAAGTGAGTTCGGTTTTATTCCCAGAATGAGGATACATATTTGAAATAAATATCCTGTGAAGAACCCTGTATCTGGGTAACAAGTACTTTGAAGTGAGAGCATTCCCATTTTGACTCCATTGTGCATCTATGTTGCATAATGCTCTAGTAAGCATACATTTTTCTGATTCAGATGGATTCTCAACTAGAGTACTAAGAGGAATACCTTCATCATTGACAGATATGTCCATTAAGCTAGAAATCAAATGACAATCAACTTCAAATGGACCTTCTCTAGTTGCTATTATAAACGTGAAATTTTCTGTTGAAAAATCAAAAATGCAAGCAAACATAGCCTGCGCAATAGACCGGTATGTCAACCCACCCCAATGTAGAATGTTAGCCCATCCTATAGATTGGAGAAGCGGGAGGAGAATAAAAGGGAGCAATATGTTCAACATGCACAGGTCGCTCAACTATTACATTGCGCAATCTCAAATCCCGCACATAGGGAGGATCATCTTCAGGTGACTGGAGGTGGCGCCTTGTGATAGGTGATGATCTGGATGTTGAAGGACCACGAGTATTTTTCTCTCTACCTCTAGTATCCATTTGTAACTTGGAATATAAGAAATCAAGAGGTTACAAAAGATACAAAATGGGTTTTCTCAAAAATCAGAACTTAGAGAAGAAAACCTCAAAAACTTCAAGGAAACAAGAAAAAAATCACTCCAAGTAAGAAAATGGAGTGATATGCACTTGAATCTACAAGAAAAATGAAAATAACGAACTAACCTTGAAGAATCAAGAAGTTGGGTACGACCGGTCAAGCTTAGACTCGTTGGAGAGGAAGAGCAAATGAGGAAGAAAAGGGTTTTTCACAAATTAATAGCACCAGATGGGCTACACGACTGGTTGAGTACGTCCTCGACTGGTCGTGCCACGACTGGTCGAGTACGTCCTCGACTGGTCGTGCAAACCAAAAAATATACAATTTTCAAATAAATTCAAATTTTAAGCAAATAAATTAATAAATATATATACTATGATACGTACAAGCATGAATAATCAATTCAAATTGCACATACCAAGATCAAATTTCAATTTATTAAACTTGCTTTTGTCGAGCGGTTTAGTGAAAATGTCAGCAAGTTGAGTCTCGGTAGAAATGTATTCCAATGAAATAGTCTTTTCTTCCACTAATTCACGAATGTAGTGATATCTAATGTCAATGTGCTTAGTTCGTGAATGCTAGATTGGATTTTTAGATATATTAATTGCACTGGAATTATCACAATATAAACCCATTGAATCCTGTGCAATTTCGTAATCGCTTAACATTGTTTTCATCCATACAAGCTGAGTACATACATTTCCAGCTGCGATGTATTCAGCCTCAGCAGTTGAGAGCGATACGGAACTTTTCTTCTTGCTAAACCAAGAAACTAAACAATTTACAATATAGAAACAACCACCACTAGTTGATTTCCTATCATCGATATTACCAGCCCAATCAGCATCTGTGTAACCAGCCAATTGAACACTATTATCATGTGGATACTAGAGACCCAAATTTGTTGTGCTAGCGACATATTGCATAATCCGCTTAACAGTAGTTAAATGTGACTCTTTAGGGTCAGATTAATATCTAGCGTAAATTCCAATGTTAAAAGCAATATCAGGTCTACTTGCAGTTAAATAAAGTAAACAGCCAATCATACTATGATATAATTTAAGATCCACAATTTTACCTGTAGAGT
This sequence comes from Magnolia sinica, assembly GCF_029962835.1. Lineage (NCBI taxonomy): Eukaryota > Viridiplantae > Streptophyta > Magnoliopsida > Magnoliales > Magnoliaceae > Magnolia > Magnolia sinica. The sequence continues at coordinate 49,591,666 of NC_080580.1, forward strand.
CTTTTGAGAGCTTTAATGTTGTACTCATAGGAGTATCAAATTTTTCGTCATTCTTAAATCTGAACTTTTTAACTAAGTTCAGAGCATATTTGGTTTGAGAAATCAAGATACCATCAGGTTGTTGTTTAACTTGTAACCCTAAGAAATAATTTAATTCCCCAACCATGTTCATTTCGAACTTAGATTGCATAAGATCTGCAAACTCAACAGTCAAGTTAGTACAGGTAGATCCATAAATAATATCATCAACATAGCTCTGCACTAATAAGATATGATCGTTATGTTTCTTAACAAAAAGAGTCTTATCAACACTTCCCATTTGAAAATTATGACTTAGTAGAAACTTAGTCAATTTTTCATACCATGCCCTGGGAGCTTGTTTCAAACCTAGAGAGCCTTTTTTAAGCGATAAACATGATCAGCGTTCTTAGGGTCTTCAAAACCCGTTGGTTGTTCAACATACACTTCTTCATACAGATCACCATTTAAGAAGGCACTCTTTACATCCATTTGATATATTTTAAACTTTCTAAAGCATGCAATGGATATAAATAGTCTGATTGATTCAAGACGAGCTACTAGGGCAAAGGTTTCATTATAATTGATTCCTTCAATTTGAGTGTACCCTTGTACAACCAGTCTAGCCTTGTTTCAAATTATATTACCAAGTTCGTCAAACTTATTTTTGAAAATCCACTTAGTTCTAATAATATGTTTATCTTTAGGTCTAGGAACAAGATACCAAACATCATTTCTAATAAATTGATTAAGCTCTTCTTGCATTGTTACTATCCAGTTTTTGTCAGTAAGAGCTTCTTTTACATTAGCTGGTTCGATCTGAGATGTAAAGCACACGTAATTACATATATCTTCAATTTTTCTACGAGTGTGCACATCAGTGAGAGGGTTTACAAGAATCTAAGTGGTTGGATGATCTTTAAGTGTCCTCAGCTCAGAGTTATTTTGACTTGATGAAGTATCTAATTTGTCAATTAGAAAAGCTTCATCATTATCTGAACTTGAGGTAGGTGTATTCAAGTGATCGTCAATGACCACATTGATGGACTCTTGAATTACACTGGTCCTCTTATTTAGTACTCGATATGCTCGACTGTTTAAAGCATATCCTAAAAAGATCCCTTCATTACTTTTGGAGTCAAATTTTTCTAGATTTTCACGGTCACGTAAAATATAGCACTTGCTGCCAAAAACTCAAAAGTATTTGACAGTAAGCTTCTTATCAAACCACATTTCATAAGTAGTTTTATTATTTGACTTACTTGTATAAACCTGGTTAATTATATAGCAGGCAGTATTTATAACTTTAGCACAAAGATTTCTAGGGAGCTTCAAACTATTCAACATTACATTTGTCATTTCTTGAAGCACTCTATTTTTTCTTTCAACAATTCCATTTTTTATAGTGTTTTGGGCACAGAGAATTCATGTGATATTCCCTGATCGCTACAGAATTTCTCAAAACTACTATTCTCAAATTCTAATCCATGATCACTACGGATCTTACAGACTTGAGAACCTTTTTCCGTTTGGATCTGTTTGAGAACTCTTTTTACTTCATCAAGGGTTTTTGATTTATCCCTTAAGAAGGCTACCCAAATGAATTTGGTAAAATCATCCATGATTACCAGTATGTATTTTTTACTACCTCGACTCTCCGTCCTGGTTGGTCCTATAAGATCCATGTGGAGAAGTTCAAGCGGTTTGGATGTGACATTGGAGTCCACCTTTTTGTGAGCACTCCTAGTTTGTTTGCCAATTTGGCATTCACCATATATTTTGTCTACTTTCTGTAATTTAGGTAGACCTCTTATCAGTTCTTTGTTGCTCAATCTATATAAATTCCGGTAGTATACATGTCCAAGGCATTTATGCCTTAATTCAGTCTCATCAGTATGGACCATGTAACACGATTGATTAGATGAGCTAGAATCACTTACAATATAACAATTTTCAGAAGTTCTATTACCAGTTAATATTACAGAACCCTTCTTGTTTAAAATTTCACAACCTTGGTTAGTAAATTTTACGCTATGATTGTTATCGCATATTTGAGATATGCTTAACATGTTGTGTTTTAACCCTTCAACATATAAAACATTCTCAAATAAGGGGAGGTTAAAGAGTTGAACCGTACCTTGGCCAATAATCTTGCAGTTGCTACCATCACCAAATGTGACTGATCCATCAGCCATGTCTTTAAGATTGGTGAATAGACCTTTGTTACCAGTCATATACCTAGAGCAACCACTGTCTAGGTAATACTTTGAATGGCTTGTAGCATTGAAAGCCATATAGGAAACCAAGCAAGTAACCTTAGGAACCCATTTCATTACAGTTTTGGGTTTAGAAGTATAGTTGGTCTTCTTATGTTTGTAGTTGTTGTAAGAATGACCTACTGAGTTAGATTTTAGGAGCTCCTTAAGTAAATCAACTATTTTCTCAGCTAAAGGATTTTGGTTCTGATTTTTATAGTTGATATGGTTGTATTTAGGTTTTAAAGATTGAAAAGCTTTAGCATTTTTAGAAAATTTTTGATTTGAACTATTCCCTTTTGAGTTTGAAGACTCTCCTTCCACAAACTTAGGAGGAGTATTCTTCTGTTTAGGAGGAATATTTCTGTCGTAGCCCAAACCGGATCGGTCGCCACATTTTCTTGATCCAGACAAAAGCTTTTCTAACTTTGGATCACCTTGGACATACCTCCATGTATCCTTTAAACTCAAAAGTGAAGAGACTTCAAGTTTAAGTTTTTCATTTTCAGTTTTAAGATTTTCAATAAGGGAGGTTTTGAAATCTAAATCACATTTCAATTTTTCAAAACAATCTAAAATGTAGAATTTTTCTAAAACAAGAGCATCAAAATTTTCTTTAAGCTTTAAAAACTTTTCTTTTTGAAGTTTTAGTTTAATAGCAATTTTACAACTTTCCTTGTAAAGGGCATTATAAGCATCTTGAAGGTCATCTTCATTTTCATGATCACTATTCAGATTTTCTTCACTAGTTGAATCATCATTATCTAAAAATGTGAACTTGGGTAGAGTCATAAGGGCTTTAACTTCACTACTCGACTTGGTTTCAAAATCTTCTGATTCAAAAGAGGCTTCAGAGTCAGAGCATTCATCCCAAGTAACCAACATACCCTTCTTTTTTGGGTTTGTCCTTTTTAGGACACTAGTTTGCTAAATGCCCATATTCATGGCAGTTGAAACATTGACTGTCTTTTAATGATTTTCGAGTTTTAGATTTAGATCTTTTCTTATCATTAGATTTTTGAAAATCAACTCTCTTTTTACTTTTGAAAATTTTGTAAAACTTTTTAACTAAAAAGGCCACATCATCTTCAGAATTTTTTTGAGAAATACATTTAGAAGATTTAAGAGCGATGGATTTACCTTTAGGAGCTTTAAATTTTAACTCATAGGTCTGTAAAGATCTAACTAATTCTTCTCCCCTCATATTATCCGTATCATGAAATTCCTGGATTGCAGTTACCTTAGAATTGAACCGTTCAGGAAGTGAGCGTATTATCTTTGCATAAACTTTACTTTCTGGGATTTTATCACTAAGACCTCACATAGAGTTCACAATGTCATTTAATCTTGTATAGAAGTCCATGAACGTTTCATTTTCTTCCATATGTATTTCCTCAAATTTGGTTGTGAGGATTTGGACTTTAGATTTCTTGACAATTGTTGTTCCTTCGTGTGTCATTTCGAAAATATCCCAGGCTTGCTTTGCAGTATCACAAGATATAATTCTTTTGAATTCATCCGGTGATAGTGCGCAAGTTATGGCATTTAAAGCCTTTGCATTGGCACTACTTTCATTTTTCTGAAGTGTGGTCCAAGTAAAATAAGGTGTTACTTTCATATATTTGGATCCATCGATACCAGTTACTTCAGGGGAAGGAGGGGGTCCATTCAGTTACTGTGGCTTGCTACATACTCTCATCCATGGATTTTAAGAAGATCCTCATTCTGGCTTTCCAATAGGCATAATTGGGGCCATCAAATGGTGGAGGCCTAGTGTCTGAAAGGCTATCAAAATTTGACATCTTATAATTAGATCTGATTGATTAGCTCAAGAAATAAATCCAAAAATAATATAATAATTAAAATGAGTTATTAAGCTCTGATACCACTTGAGAAGGCCAAGCTAGAGCCTAGAGAGGGGAAGGGGGGGGGGGGGGGGGGGGGGTGAATAGGACTATACCAAATTAAAATGATAACAACGGAATTTAATCAACTAAAGGAAAGATAACACTTTAAACAATCCACAATACAGAAATGTAAAGCAACCTCAAAATTCTAGTATTGAGAGGTTGATACAAATGTTGTTCTAAGGATAACCTTACACGCTAAAAACCAAGGGTATATGGTAGGACAACCTTACTAGAACGGTTTGTGTATCAAGAACTTAAACTGAAGAGGAATAAATGAAGGAAATAACTAGAAAGGAAATCTATGCTATTACAACATTTCCTATAATGCTGAAATGTAAAGATTACAACATTCACATCCACAAATACATCCCACAAACTTGAATGATAAAAGATATAGAAAATAAACCACATATCCGCAAAACACAAAGAATTATAGTGGTTCACCTGTGTGTACACCAACTATTAAACAACAACCACATAGCTACTCCACTCTTAATATCCTCACACAGTGGATATTAGCGTTCACTATAAAAGTAGGTTTTTCCAAGTTCACCTAAAACCCTCACAATTGTGTCTTTCAAATGGGCTTACACAATTTAAAAACCCCACACTCTGATTTTTTTGGATCACCTCAGATAACCAAACGAATGAGATTTTTCTGGCCCAATCTCAAAAAAACCAAAACAAAGAAAATTACAATAATGTAAAATACCCGGATTTCTCTTTTTATTGCAACCCAAAAGAACCAAATCAGAGTAGAAGTTCGAATATAGAAGTTCAATGTCCACACTCTCTTATAAAATGGTTCTAGGTTCTAAATTGATTTTAAATTAAATCAAGTTGGGCTAGCTTTATTTGATTTTGATTCCAAGAAGTGGGAATACTTCAATCCCTCTTTCAAATCAGATTGGAATGTAGAATACAAAATCAAATATAAAAAGCTAATAAAAGAGAATATTAAATATGCATAATATAGCTTAAGAAGTTTACAAACTTATCTCTCAGAGTGATGTCTTGATTATACTTGAATTGAATGAATAACTCTGAAATTTGTGCTCTATGTATAGGTGAAGAAATTACGTTCATGACTGGTCCTGTGGACACTACAACTGGTCGTAGGACCAACTGATTTTTAAAATTTTGAGTGCGATTGGATAAAGCCCACGACCAGTAGTGAGACCTCCATGACTGGTCGTGACTTGCCCATGACTGGTCATGTGGAACCAGAAACAGTTGCTGGAATTTGAGTCGTAGTTGCAGGACTGATTGTGAATGAGTCGTGCACTGTTCACATGACTGGTCGAGCAATCTCCAGGACTGGTCGTAGCTTAACAAAGAAATTCTAAAATTTTCTAAAAAACTTAGGACTGGTCTTGAAATTTCTTGGACTGGTTGAGCCAGTGCTAGGACTAATCGAATAGAGTTCAGGACTAGTAGAGAAATAGTCCATTCACTTATAAATAAATCAATTGAATTATCTATTCAAAATGACCTACCCTAAGGTCAATCTAAGGTCTTTCATACCTTAACCATGACATATAAACATTGAAACTTTTTTTCTTCAGATGATAGATGATCTTTGAAGTTCATGAAGCTTGAGGTCTAGACACATGATGAAGCTTGAATTTGTAGTACATGAGTTGTACTTCACCTTCAGTCTTGAGTATGAACAGTTGACTTGTCTTTCGATGTCACTTTAAAACATTAAACTTTGAAGCTTAAAGGAGTGAACAATGTACTTGATCTTGCATTTCTTGAAGTAGATCTTTGTTCTTGACTTGAAGCATTGTCCTTGTCCATATGATGCATTGCCTTGAACAGATATATCAATGTGCTACACAAGACAGATTGTGGTTTTGGCACTACAAAATTTGACAATCAAAGGAGCAAGAAACCATAGTGCTTACAAATTCGACCTCGGTCTCACTGAGATATTACTACATCGCAACCCTACACTTGGGGTTGTGAACAAGTTTTTGGAGCCATTGCCGGGGATTACGACTGTGTTTTTCTAAGATTAATTAGTATTAGAATTAGGTTAAGATTAAGGTTTATTTTTCTGCTATGCTTTTAGGTTAGGATTTTTCTGAAATTATTTTTAGAGACTAACTCTGTTTTCTATTTTATAGGATCTTAACATAGCAACCCTAATCAGGTAACCTCTCTACAACTCTCTCTTATCTTTTTTTCTTATTTATTGTAGGTTTTAGCTTTCTTTCTCTTAGATTTTGGTTGTTACTTGAGGGCTGTCAGTGTTTCATGCCCAAGTGGGTTCGTGACAACACTCTCCTTCTCTTGAGTGAAGGACGATTAGTTGAAGGGTTGCCTATCCATCACTAGATTAGACACCACCTGAGATCCTCTAAGTCAATAGAAGTGATGGTTGCACATCAACCTCAACACCCAGTTGAGGAAGCCTAAGATGAGAATGACGTGCATCATGCACCCTCGCCTTGTACTCTATGAGATTATTTACAACCAGCAGGGGTGAGTACACCTTCCTGCATAATATTTCCATTGAATGCAAGAACTGTGGATGTTAAATCGGGAGTGATTCAACTCCTTCCAAAGTTTTATGGACTAAAATATGAAAGTCCATACTTGCATATGAAAGAGTTCGTTGAGATAATATCTATATTACACTTCCCAAACGTATTTGAGGAAATGGTAAGACTAAAATTATTTCCTTTCTCTTTTAAAGAAAAGGCTAAGTCGTGATTACATTCCTTAAGACCACGGTCCATTAGCACATGGGCTGAGATGACAAGGGAGTTCCTTAAAAAGTTCTTCTCATATCACAAAACGAATACCTTAAGGAAAGCAATCATGAATTTTTCACAAAAAGAAGATGAGACATTCTTCCAATGCTGGGAGTGATTTATGAATCTCATAAATTCATGTGCACAACATGGCTACGAAATATGACAGATAACAAGATTTTTCTATGAATGATTGACCTCATCGATGCACCAATTTGTGGAGATGATGTGTAATGGAAAATTCATGAGCAAGGAAGCCGATGATGCGTGGGATTATTTTGATAAACTTGCTGAAAATGCACAATCATAAGATACCTCCTCAAGAACTACTACTTTTAAGCCTACTTCATCAAAAGAAAGGGGAGGAATTTATGTTTTAAAAGAGGAAGATGATATAAATGCGAGATTGACCAAACTTGCAAAAAAAGTTGAGGCCATGAAACTTAAGAAGGCAGAACTAGAAAAGGCTACGGAAGTTGTTTATAGTATTTCTACTTGTAACATACATACAACTGAAATTGCCCAACAATTCCTATTTTCAAGAAATATTGAATGAGCAATCGAACGCAGCGAACAACTACAAAAGACCTTTTAGTGGACCCACCTCAAATACATATAACTCAAGTTGAAGGAACCATCCAAATTTCAATTGGAGGAATGGACAAACTGCTACTCCTCAAGGGATCCTTAACCAATTTTTAAATCAAAGGAAATCTTAAGAGGATCCAGTCTTAAAACACATGTAAAACCAAGAGTTTTTTTAATAAGGGTATGCTTCAAGCCTTTCAAGACCTTACAAAGGTCGTACAAGGAACATGTCGGTCTAAAGTTGTCCATCCAAAACATGGAAATATGATAACTCCTCCATGAAATTCAAGTATGCCTCATTTAAAACGTCAACCTCAGAGGTACCTGCATCGATAAATTCATTTGGATGGTTTTTTAAAATATTGTCCCATATGGGAGTGAGTGATCAACTTAGTGATTCCATTATCCTAGGTCACACATGTTATCAATCACAATCAAGCATAGTTAATGACAACAAAACAAAACAAACAGATTCCTAAACTAGTTTGTTGAGTGCATGGATGATATGATATGTGAATGCATGTCCTAGAAATACACACAACTTCAATACCTCTCATCACCACATTATCTATAAAATATCTCTCCTATGTAATGTGGCTCATCACCAGCATTACTAGCAAGTGCCATGATATGAATGATTGGTCAAGTATTTATTAATTCAGGTTCGAACAACAATTTGGCGAAGCTATGATACCGCCATTATATCACAAGTCACTAACTGGATGGCTCATTGCAGCACTTAGCGGCTCCTCACCAATGTCCTTTAATCCAATTTAGGGTTCATCATCCAATAGTCTAAATTGTACAATCAATCAAACGATACAGGCTCATTACCCAAGGACAATCATAAATATGATAAGGGTAACACTAATCAATGTGAAAAATGGTTCATTTCCCAATTCTTATAATAATATCGTAGGTCGTTACCAAAGTCACCAACAACTAAATATCCTAATATAATGTCTCATTCCTAAAATTATGAACAACTAAGTATCCTATTATGATATGGCACGTCACCTCTATTAGTGTTCAATGGTCGTTGTGGGGAGACTCATTGCCTTGGCATAGGACGACAGGTTAGACACAGTGTCCCATACCACCATGGCCACCTCATGGGTCTTTATAAGATTGTAACACACTAACAGTTATGAATGGACTTAGATCAATAGTAATAGTGGTATCTCATATTCTATCGAATATTATACAATCACCAAGTATAAGATCAATTGGCTTGGCATTGGAATGATCTGATTGACTATGGAAAACCCTGAAAAAATTGCCATTTGGTGCAAGCATCCTTTGTAGTTTCAACTACTACAGTCTGTCCATGTTTAACCCTGGTCGACCTTATAAGTATGTGATAACCAACCCATGGCAGACCATCCATTTAGTTAAATGATTAATAGGGCTCGATCCAATACAATTTCAATTCAAAATAACAAATCCATAATCATATTTACAATACAACTTAATACCATAATGGAGTATTAATCAAATATACATATAAATCATCAAAATCCACTGTATATCAATATAACCAACATGCATCAATAACACCGATCGAAAGGCATAAAAGGATTCTAATAGTAGGAATTTTATATTGATCACGCATTTTATCAAACATGTTGGCTACCAACAACAGGTAACATTAGTGTTACAAAAATAAAGCAAATCAAGTACAAATAGCACATAAAATCTTATCATCAACCAAAAATCATTATCTAATACTATTAAGGGTTGATAAAAGGAAACCTAGAAAATGGTCGGCACCTTAGTAGGGTTTCGCCTAACCTAATCACACTCTTAGGGATAGGGTTTTCGGGAAAATGATAGTTCCCAAATTAAATCAAAGAGTTATATGAGATTCATGTAATCTATCCTAAAGAACCTAAATCAAAAAATATCTTACCTTTGATCATTGACAGAAAGAGACTTGATGGAGAATTCGGTAACGGTTATGGTTTTGTTGAAGGGAATTGATAAAGGAGACACCAATTGTCATGCCCTGAAATCCGGCACTTGGGTATATTTGAACCCGATTCCGTACCTGAAGGCATGACTTATATTTTGTATCTTTACATTTCAAAATCCAAATATATATTGACAAAATTATTCACATTCATAAAATATAACCATCTAAGAATTTAAAAAATAAATATTTGTTTAAAAATAAAATAAAATATCCATGTCTCGACTATTGAAGATTATCACCAAACTCATGACTTAGCACATGTCATCACTATACTATCATATTAAATGTTCATTACAACTTATTCGGAACGTGTTAAAGAACTGAAAAATAATTCTAAATATAAAAGAAAATCACTTTAAGCTTGTAACGACCTTGGAAATTTTGTGTTAATCTTTCCTTAAGTAGTTGTTTTTGGGGTAATTAGTGTTATACTCGATTGCTTGTGAAATTTTGCATCAATCACTTTAAATTGTATCTGCATGGCTCAAAACTTGTAGATTAGTTAGCGCTATGTTACTTTGAAATTTGGGATCCATCGCTAAATCCAGTTGTTCTGGGGAATTTTTGGAAGTTCTGGATCGGACCTGGACCGCGCGTCGAAAGTCCGATAGCGATGATCTTAGGCTGTTGCGGTCACCATGTTGGGCTTGACCATCACCTCGAAAATTAAGTCCATGTGATGTTCTGGGTCGATTTGATTGAGTTCGGAGTGAAGAGTGTGAGAACGGTTGGAAATTTATTAAGGTTTTATGAAATCTGAGTCGTGTCGCTTACGCGACGATTTTAAGCTATCTGACCGTTGGATTTTGACCCAATTTCACCCTCTGATCAGGGAAGGTGGCCCAGGCATATCCTTGTGCTTGTGGACCTGATCGAGATTCTATGACTGTTGAATTGAGTGTGGTCCGCCACGGCTAATCTGAAGAGCCGGTCGGTACGAAAACTCAGCTTGACCTAGATCCATGGTCGGTGAGCTTAAGTCCGACCTTTCGTGGTTATAGGCCCACCAGAAGTGCTTCGTTGGATCGCGAGAGTCAGGTTTTGGTTATACCCTAAGTATACCTTGGCCCTGGGGTTATTTTCATCAATATTAGGCCTATTTATAGTCCTTAAACCCTAGCTCTCTTTTCCATACGAATTTTCTCTAACCCTAGCTTGGAAAGAGAGTGGAAAAGAGAGAGAAAGTGAGAGAGAAGTTGGTGAATCATCTTGGATTCTTTCCTGTTCTTCTACATCCTTGAACCTTCACTTTGAATCGTTATTCTGACGATTCTGAGTTCATCCTTGGGTAAGTTAACCTAACCCTAACCTCTGTTAGAGCTTAGATTAGTCTTGGTGTTGTTGTATCTCATTTCTATCCTTGTTTTAGGGTATTCTTTCGCCGTTGACGAAGACAACTCGTCTGAAATCAGTTCGGTGTTTCTTTTCTTGCTTAAGGTGCGGACTTTAAGTGTATAGGTTATGGTTTTTAAGGCTTTCAATGCCAGTTAATGATTTATTCTTGTTATGGATGAGATTTCACATACCAAATGTTGTGTTTACTTTGCGTTCCTGATATGCATATGATTTATTGAGATTTATGTATTCTATGTGTATGTATAAAGTACCGTATACGTATAAAATATGCACCTGTGTTTGCCATGATTATTTGTCATGTATGTATGCTAGATGTATGTATGACAACTCCTTGGTAAAAGGAATTGTCCAAATGTGTGTATTTTCAACATACGTCATATATGTTATATTATGTATGCTAAGTGTTTGTAGAAATGTCTGAATGATCTAAAGTGTGATAATTGAACCTAGTATGGGCGTTGAGAAGCGATTCTCAACTCTCCCACTAGTGTGTATGATTTCCTTCTTGCTAGTTACATTCCTTGTTGTTTAAATTCAAGCATTACTTATGCTTACATTTATGTTAAGTTGATATTCTTCAAATGCTTGAGTACCAAATGATTTGAGTTGTTGTTCCTTTACTGTTTTACATTCAATATGATTACCTGTTGTAGTGTAATGTGTGTGGGACTATGCATTAGTCCAAGAAATCGGTAATCGGCCTTAAGATCGTGGCTGAGGTTGCTTTTGCCACGTAGGACGTATTAGACAAACCCGAGCCATATTAGAGTTGTGGGCAGTGGTTTGGCCATGCGGAGTGTTTGCGCACTCTATGTCATTCAACTCCACGTGCGCTCATGCTAGTCGAGTTCGTCAAGTAACCCGATTGTCCGATGTATGTTCACCATGTATGGACGCTACTGCTTGAATCTAGGGTACTGAACTTACCAGTGAAATCCTATTAACCATGGTACCTTGATCCGCTAAGACCCATGAGCCGGACATGGTGGTATGGGACACCGTGGTCGAGCTGTCAACCTACATTGATTGGTGACGAGCCCTTTGTAGTGACCTCGAGCATACCTGGATACCGCATTGAGGTGACGAGCCGAACTATGGTAATAAAGGTGTGACAGCCGTGCATTGATTGGTGACGAGCCCTTTGCAACGACCTCAAACCATATGATCGTATGAGATGCCTAGGATTGATGACCCTAGAATGGATCACTGTTTGGATGGTGATATGAGGAAGGTATCTTAGCTTCCCAATCCTGCTGTATGAAAAGGACTAATAACAACTTGGTAATCATATCCATGCACCGCATTTGCATGTGCTTTGTAGATGTGGCGCACTTTGAGGTGGTGTCATGCATAACGTAAGATGAAGACGCTGAGGGTGTATGCGTGAGGGCACGCATCATTTTGCATATATCCTTGCATTAACAAGAGTACTTAGGTCTTGTTTATTTGTTCTGCTTTATCATTACTGCTTGATTGAACTGTTAACATGTTAACCAGTGCCTTATTATTCCACTGAGTTGATCACTCACTCCCACGTTCTGAGGCGGTGTTAAACACCCACCAGACTCTGTCTTAGGTTCTGATGTTGCAGATGTTGATGCGACTTCTGAGGCAGAGCGGGAGATGGATGATGATGAGGCTGCTTTCTCTTATATGCTATTTTTAGACGGGTTCTAACGAACCTTGTTCTGATGCGCGGGATGCTGGGATTATTTTTTGAAAATTTAATGATGTAACTTGATACTTGTGATTTTGATAGTAACACTTTCATACGACCTGGTTTGTATATGTACTTCAGGGATCTGCACTTGTACACATATATTTCTATAAGTCTTTCGCTTGCTTTCTTCACTTATCCCTGAATTATATTTGTGTTTTGGCTTAATCTATTCCATGTTTTATGCACTAATACAGTCAACATACATCCATCATTAAATATGTTGCATAAGTGATGTTTTGGAACTCGGGAGCTGAGTTATGCTCGACCCCCAAATTTCAGGGCGTTACAAGTTGGTATCAGAGCATGATCTGGATTAAACCGGACCTGGGTTATGGTCACACACCGCACGTTGTCGTCACTTTAGTGTATTTGGGTGAGGGTCTATTGTAGATTTTGTGTTTGTGCTCAGTAGCTTCTATCGGCGAAAGTTTCCTGAAAACGTTTGCTGAGATCGAGTCTGTACTCTTACCTGATCATACACAGCGACCCAAAACCTTTCTTAGACTATCTATTAATGAGTTTAGATGGTTTATCATCCTGTTTTCACCCTTAAATTTTTAAGAAATCTTTATGTGATCAGATTTCTGCCCGAATGGCCCGATAGGCGTCAAATTATGCAAGGGGCCAATCGGGGCATTTCTTGTGGGGCCCAGGGGGGAACCACACATTTCTGACCATGGGGGACCAGGAGAACCTCTCCCAAACGGTGAGGCATTGCCGGTCAGTCCAGAGACCGGCGATGCCATCACCAGTTCGGCGAGGGCTCGCCGATCAGGGGGCCAGGCGGGCCGGACCGGCTCGGGCCGATGATTTCTAGGCCTAAGGTGGCCCACCCCTCCATGGTTTTCTGTTTAAAACCTCTCCTTTAACCTACTTCCTTCACAAACTCCCCTCCCAAGCTCTCCCTTTCTTGAAAACCCTTTCCAAACTTCTCCAAATCTCTTCCAAATCTTCTTCTTCTTCCATTTTCGTGCAAACCCCATCACCCTATTTCAAAACCCTCACTCTCATTGCTGATTTCCCTTTATTTCCTTCTCATTTGAGCTCTTACATTCCCTTTTTGGCTCTTAAGTGTGTGGAAGCTTTACCATCTTCCTATTTCTCTCTTTCTCTCATTTCTCATGGCCCTCTTTGAGTTAATCATGGCCATATTTCCCATTTCTACTCTTCTTTCTTTGATGGGGAAGAAGAGAGCACCCGTGGATGAAGCCGGGCCTAACCGCCCAACCCGTGCACGGAGGCCGAGAGGTGCCGCCGTGAGCACGTCCGCCACTCGTGAATTCTAGACCAAGGGGGACCTCGATCCTCGAGCTCCCATTGGTAGGACTTTGTTGGTGGAGCTATCGCATGGAGTCTATGAAGGCCGTAGAGTCCTTTTTGAGGCTCATGTTGATCCGTGGCTGTATGGTGAGTTTCTGTTGTTGGAGTGCCTAGAAGGGGCTAGTTGGTGTCCCTTGTTTGAAGGCGAGTATCGCACGAATGCTAGTACTGTTCGAGCCTTTTATGTCAATATTCGTGATCCTTCGCTGGAGCCTTTACAGTTCAAGATCCCTTGTGGTAGCAATCGAGTGGGTATTGTCAATGTTGCTTTGATATCCCGACTCCTGAATGTGCCACTTGGTGAAGTGCATGCCAGCGAGAAGAATGTGAACAGTGTGCGCGAGAGGGATCGTCGCACCCGATCCTTGTGTGGTCGTCTGGTCGAATGGCAGCCGAATAGGAGTCTTCTGGCTACTTACATGACGGACGACTTTCGTTTGCTTCACCACATGTGTACGTTCAATGTATACCCAAGGTAGAGCAATCGCAGCGAGTGTACGCGCCTGATGGTGGATTTCCTGTATCAGGTGGGGCAAGAAGCGAAGTTGTGTGTGCCAACGTACATCCTGCGCCAGATTATTCTCATCGCTCGTTCGAGTAGGAGGACCGAGTCGCTTCCATTTGGCCGCCTCATTTGCAAGCTTGCACATGAGTTTGGCTATAGGCTTGGAGCAGAGAAGCCGGTTCCTGTTCATCATATTAATCTGAGGACTCTTAAGCAGATGGAGATCGGTTCTGGTCGGCATGCCTCAGAGAGTGAGGCTGAGTCTGAGAGTGATGCTGAAGAGAGTTATGCTAAAGGTGGTGCTGAGATTGAGGAAGAAACAGAGCAGGATGAGGAAGAAGATGAGGCACAGGATTCGAGTGATAGCTCTCCTCCTGTGGCGCCAGAGCAGGGCGCAGAGCAGACTGCCAGAGATGCCCTTCTCGCACGGCTTGAAGAAGGGCAGGCTGTTTTACGCCAGGATATTGTTGATCTTCGAGGCCTTGTTAAACATAAGTTTAATAAGGTGACTCGAACTCTGAAGTCTATCCTGTGTTGCTTGTAGGATAAGGGTGCCCCGCCTCCATCTCCTGATTCTGACGAGTAGCAGTCGTCGTGGCCATCCTTTGCTTTGTTTGTTGTTTTCTTTCTGTGTGTAGCCATTGTTGGCTTTGTAGTTGGAGTTGTTGTAGTTGTTTGTTGTTGTTGTGGTTGTTTGAAGTGTTAGATGTTGTAGTTCTCATGCTTTCCTAGTCGTGATTCATGTAATGCTGCACTACTTGTATTGCGATGATTTTGTTAAATGGAATGCATGTTGTTGGCCTTTTTCTTAGTCGCACCGCTTTATCATTATGATGTTATTATGGACATGGATTGGCTCATGAGGATGCGAGTTGAGATTGATTGTGAAGCTAGATCAGTGACGATCCATGGACCTGAGGGCGAGACTGTTACTTTCCTAGTTCAGGTCAGTTACCCTCTTCGTATTGATTATTATTCTTCTCTGTTGGAGAGTTTGGCTAAATCGGCATTAGTTAGCATGCCGGTAGTTCAGGACTTTGAAGATGTGTTTGAGTCGATTCCTGGATTACCTCCTCAGCATGAGATTGATTTTGCTATCACCCTCATGCCTAGTGCGGCGCCCATTTCTTTACCCACCTATCGTATGCCTCCGAGTGAAATGGAGGAGTTGAGGAAGCAGATAGATGGTTTGCTGGACTTGGGTTTTATTCGCCCTAGTGTGTCTCCTTGGGGAGCACCTGTTTTGTTTGTGAAGAAGAAGGATGGTTCCTTGCGATTGTGTATTGACTATCGCAGGCTGAAATTGGTAACTGTGAAGAATAAGTACCCTTTGCCCAGGATTGATGATCTGTTTGATCAGTTGAAGGGGGCGCGGTACTTTTTGAAGGTTGATCTGCAGTCAGGGTATCATCAGTTGCGCGTCAAGGATAGGGACGTGCAGAAGACCGTTTTCAGGACTAGCTTCGGTCATTATGAGTTCCTTGTGATGTCGTTCGGTTTGACGAACGCACCGGCGGGAGATGGATGATGATGAGGCTGCTTTCTCTTATATGCAGTTTTCAGACGGGTTCTAGCGAGCCTTGTTCTGATGCGCGGGATGCTGAGATTATTTTTTGGGAATTTAATGATGTAACTTGATACTTGTTATTTTGATAGTAACACTTTCATACGACCTGGTTTGTATATGTACTTCAGGGATCTGCACTTGTACACATATATTTCTATAAGTCTTCCGCTTGCTTTTTTCAATTATCCCTGAATTATATTTGTGTTTTGGCTTAATCTATTCCATGTTTTATGCACTAATACAGTCAACATACATCCATCATTAAATATATTGTATAAGTGATGTTTTGGAACTCGGGAGCTGAGTTATGCTCGACCCCTGAATTTCAGGGCGTTACAAAGCTCCTCCATGAGATCCCGATCCTGAAATTTTAAAATTCCAACAGGGTAATCTGCGAAGCCTAGTGAGTAATCTCAACATGTGTTTAAAAAATAACCTCATATAATCTAAATAAAATGTACTAAAAGATACACTACTTATTTGGGTAAAGCAACAGATGGAGATATTAATAAACAAGATTTTTCAATGTAAATTCATAAAATAAATGAATTAAATCAATATATGTTATAATCCATAATAATAAGTGCAGTTTATTTTTTTTAATACCAGGGCCAGTTTACACCGATTGACCCACACCCGTGCCAATACCACACCTAACCTGACAATGGGAACCTCTTGCGTGAATTCTCACGCATCCAAAGGGCACTTGGTGAGGGACCCATTTGTACGTTGGCAGGTCAAATTACTATCCTAACGAACCTGACAATGGAAATCTTTTGCAATCCTGACATGCTCACCTACCTAAAAGGTATGGTAGAGGTTCCAAGAGGTACTGGTTAGGTTTATGGGACTTTCAACCCAAGGGTCTAAGTCGCCCTACTTATTTACGCTTTCAACCTAGTGGACATGATTGCCCCACCTATTTTCTGGTGTTCCAAAAATTATTCTGATGGTGCATGATTTTGTTTTTAAATTTCATGGACCAAAATATATTAACAAAAAAAAATAATCTTTCATGACTATTATTCCTCAATTGAATCTATGATATATAGTGTACATAATTTATAAAACAAAATTACTGATTTCTGTAAACCGTTCGTACATAATTAAAATTCCATGTAGAAGAATAAAATGCAACATAATCCATCAGATTAAATAGTCGAAAAATTCTATATGAATTGAAAATTTCTGCAATATTTAAAAAAAAAAATCTAAATACTGATTATCTTTTTCATCATATCAAAAAATAATTAAAAGAATTATTAATGCATGGTTAACAATAATCAAAATTTTAAAGTTGAATTAAAGTATGCTCATTAAAATAAAGACAACTAAATAATTAATAAAATCCACATGACATAATTAAAAATACAATATAAAAAATTAAACCAACAAATCAATAATAACTAAAATGATTAAATTAAAAAAAAAAAAGATATTGAATCATTTATATAAACATAAAAGGAATTTTAAAAGAATCAAATAAATTTAATTCTAAGAAAAAAATAAAAATAAATAAATAAATAACCAAGTGAGAGAAACTCACTTTTTAAAAAGGAAATTTCTCTTTCTTTTCCTCTCTCTTCCTTTTTCTCTTTCCTCTTATTTCTTTTTCTTTTTCTTTTCTTTTCTTCCTCTCTCTTCCTTTTCCTCTCTCTTCCTTTTCTTTCTTCCTTTTCCTCTCTCTTCTCTCTCTCCCTCCCTCTCTTTCCCATGTGAATGACTAGCAACCTATCTCTTCTTTTTTTTCCTCTCTCTCTTCTCCCTCTCTTTCCCTCTCTTACGTTTTTTAATTCTTATGTTTTTCTTTTCTTTTTTTATGCCATTTAAAGCACATGCTCCACGTTGCTTTATTTCTCATGCACATGTTGTGCACTACATGTGTGCCACGTGTGTGGACATGAGATGCATGAGATATATGCATATGGTGCATGTATGCCACATGTGTGAAAGGTGTGTGTGTAGGTACTTGTTGTACATGGTATGTAAGTTGTGATGCATGCATTAACCTATGGTTGTGATGAATTCAATGGTACATAAATGGAAGATATAGATGGATGGAAGGATCGATGTATACATAGATGGACATATAGATATATGGTTACATGAGTTGGTGTGTGATTAGTGGTTGGACTCAAAGTTATACATGTGGATTGGTGGTGAGATAGACGGGTAGGATGTGAGAGTGGGTTAAATGAAAGAGTGATGAATGGTGGCTTCTGAAAGAAGTGATATGCACACTTTTGGTGTGGACCCCACATTAGTTAAGTCGTTAATTAGAAGGGTAGGATTGTGGGTGGCCACATGCCCAGCAAGATGGACGGTCAATTCAGATGCAAAGGCAACTGTTCTGATGATTTTCAACATATGGATGATTAGATGGGTGTATCTTTGGATGAATGGTCAAATGCATGATTAGATTTATTTTTTAATGGACAATTAGATTCGAATATGTTCAGATTTGTGGTTGAGATTGGTCATATTGAACTAATTTGGTATGTCGATCAACGGTTAAAATTAGACGGTCAGAATTAATTCGGGTTATTACACCGATTTCCCACTCTTGCTCTCACTCTTCTCCTCTTTCTCTCTTTGTCTTTATCTTTCTCTTCTCTCTTAAAAGAGATAAGGAAAAATTTATATAGAATGGGGGGTTGCCCAAACTAGGGCTTATATAGTGCCATAAATGGTGTAATTGGCCCTAATGGCAAGGTATTAGGGATTATAACCATATGGGAGGTTGTTTCTAACGATTGTGTCCCACTGGGAAGTGTAGGGGTCAATTTGCATCGTAAGATAGCTATTCCAAGTGGTGATTTATGGATGGTTATGATTGCCCCACCACTCATGTACGTTGATCAATAGTATGGTTCGAAGTCAGTTCGATGATTAACGATTACCGATCAGGGTCACGGATATACGAATATGTGTAAGATATTAACATAGGTTATGTAAGTGCTTATAATTGAAGCACATATTAGTTTGTCAAATTTCATAGTCCGACAACGATCGAAAGCTTGACTAAAGACAAGTTATTGACTCGATCAAGTACCTGGAAAGAAGATTCAACATCTCAATGCAAGATCAAAGCAATGGTTCGAAGTTCAGAACACTTCCTATTTTCAACCTACGGGAGGTATAAACCTAGTTGGACCATAGGATATGTGTATTTTACTCATGCATATCTTGGAACACATTTCATGTTAAATACACACTAGTTAGGCAAGCCCAAAGTCTGGTTCGGCCAGCCTAACTACTCGGACCAACCATGCAACATTCGAATAAAAATTAGATCTCATAAGATCAAAATTTGCGGTAGGTTCGGCCAGCCCAAGATGGGTCTCAGCCAACCGAACCTGACTTCGGCCAGCCCAAGGAAGTTCGGTCAAGTTTCCAGTAATGGAACGATTTTAGAATCCAGGCTACTTAGGCCAACCGAACTTATGCTTAGGCCAGCCGAAGTTTGAAAGATTTTATCCTGCAATTTTTAGATTCTGATTGGAACGTGATCTTTGGATTTAAGCCAGCTGAACTACACAGATCCTTGGTTATAAATAAAGGCTTTCTCTTACATTCTAAATCACGAAAATTCATATACTTTTACTGTGTTGTAAAGAAAGATCTCTCAAGCCTCTTTAAGCTATTTGTGTTGTAATTCATATTTTATTATTAGCTTATTCTATTCTCCTTTATAAAGTTAGTTTTAATTATTTTGATAAGAGTAATCTATACTCTACTTTGAAAAGAAGGAGAATTGAATCTCTAGCAATAAGGTTTCATTCATTTAATTGAAAAACTATTAGATCTTTTTGTATCTCTTTGGGTTGAACTCATACATCGACTTCATCAATATCCCAAGAAGGAGATCGTTGCACTCAAGCTACAGCTACGACTTCAACTCGCCAAATCGAAGATAAGTACTATTTTCTTTAATTACTTTAGTTTTGGGTTTTTCTAAGATAGTCCAAAAATCTTAGTGGGTTTGTTTGTGGTGAGCCTGTAAAATCACAAGTGGGTTTACTTGTGGTGACACCGTAAAATCACAAAGTGGGTTTGATCGTGATAGCCCATGAAAGTCTAATAACTATATAAGGTTGTTAAGGTGAATCTGAAAAACCTTGAAATAGTGGAAAGCCAAAATTGCGACGGTAGTAATTTTGGGAGTGGAGTAGGTTGCATTGAGGCACCGAACTACTATAACTCTTTTGTGCATTGTGGTGATTGGATATTATTATTTGTGTTATTGTACTTTATTTATTCATTGCAATTAGTTTGAGTTTTTTTATTTCAAAGACATCTTGACATATGGTTGTCCTACCTAAATCTTTTAGGTGAAAGGTTGTCCTACGAACTATTTGGTATCAAGGATTGAATACTTTGCAATATTATATTTAATTGATTCATTATTCTGCATTGTATCGAATTATTTGGCATTGTCCTATTCACCCCCCCTCTAGGACATTTATAGCTCGTCCTTTTAAGTGGTATCAGAGCGAGGTTACTCTTACTTGGATTAATTTCCTAGAGCTAGATCCAGAGCTATTAGGATGTCAAATTTCGATAGTCTATCCATTTCTACGGCACCGCCCTTTAATGGCTCAAACTATTCCAACTGTTAAGCTAGAATGAGGATCTTCCTCAAATCTATTGATGAAAGTGTGTGGCAAGCTACCATGACCCAATGGGTCCCTCCAATGTTGGAAGTAGTGAGTGAAGATGGAACCAAGTCCATGAAAGTTCAAGTTCATAATCTATGGACTCCAGGTCAGAAAAACGAAAGTAGTGCCAATGCAAAGGCACTTAATGCTATCACGTGTGCTCTATCACTAGATGAGTTCAAAAGAATCATCTCGTGTGATACAGCAAAACAACCGTGGAATATACTTGAAATGACACATGAAGGAACTAACATTGTCAAGAAATCTAAGATTCAAATCCTTACAACAAGGTTTCAAGAAATCTATATGGAAGAAAACGAATCATTCATGGATTTCTTCACCAAATTAAATGACATTGTTAATTCTATGTAGGGTCTTGGAGAAAAAGTCCCTGAAAGCAAAGTATGTGTAAAAATCCTACGATCACTTCCTAACCAGTTTAATTCTTAAAGTCACTGCTATACAAGAATTGAGGGACACTGATACATGAAGGTAGAGGAATTAGTAGGATCTCTACAAACCTATGAGTTGAATTTTAAAATTCCTAAAAGTAAATCCATAGCCCTAAAATCCTCAAAATCCAAATTAAAAGATTTAGATAATGAAGAAAATGAGGATGACATGGCTATACTTGCTAAAAAGTTTTATAGGATTTTTAAAAATAAAAATTAATTTGATTTTCAAAAACTGATTGACAAACGAAATGAAAATTGGAAATCTAAATTTAAAGACTCTCAATGTTTCAACTATTCTGAATATGGGCATCTAGCTACGAAATGTCCTAAGAAGGATAAATCTAAAAGAAGAGGCATGATCACCACATGGGATGAACCGCCTGAATCTGAATCCGATTCAAAAACTAACGAATCAAATACTGAAACTGAAAATGATCAAAAGGCGTTTATGACCCTAGATAAACTTACTTCCTCAAATGAAGATGAAATATCTGATTATGAAATACCAGGAAGTGATGTTGAAAATGAAGATCTTCAAGTAGCCTATGATGCCTTATATAAAGAAAGTTGTAAGATTGCAACAAAATTAAAAATTCAAAAGGATAAATTTACAGATTTAAAATTAGAACTTGAAAAATCTGCTTTGGAGAAATCACATTTTTCTAATTGTTTTGAGAAAACCAAACTTGAACTTAATCTAAAAAATTCTGAAATTAAAGATCTCAAAACTGAAAATAAAAATTTGTGATTAAAAATTATATCTCTGAAAAATTCTAAAGAGACTTAGATATATACTCAAGGTGACCCGAGACTTGAAAAGCTATTATCCGCTTCTCGACGAAGTAACAACAAATCCGGCTTAGGTTATATCAAGAATCACTTAGAAAAATCTAAAAATACTGCTCTTATATTTGTTAAAGGTGAATCTTCAAGATCTAAAGAAAAAACCACTGAGAAGATTACAAAAACTTATCAAAAATCTTTTTATCCAAAAACTAGGTCCAACTATCAAAAGAAAAATCATAATCCCTCTCTTACAGATAAAATAGTGGACTTACTTAAGGAGCTTTTGAAATCCAACTCTAGAACTATGAGAGTAAATGAGAATAAGAAAAAATATTGCTCTCAAACTAATTATGTTATTAGAGATCCTCCTAAACCCAAAACCATATTGAAACGGGTTCCAAAAAATAAGTCTCTTGTCATCCACATAGCTTTCAAAGGTCATAACCATTTAAGATGGTACCTAGACAATGGATGCTCTAGACTTATGATAGGTGATAAGGTGATACTTTCAGACATCAACCACATTGATGGAGGCTCAGTAACACTTGGAGACATCAGAAATTGTAAAATCAGCAGAAGAGGTAATGTAAAACTTCTCAATCTTCCTGTTTTTAAAGATGTGTTATTTGTTGAAGGTTTGAAACACAATTTGCTAAGCATATCTCAAATTTGTGATAATAATCATAGTGTTAAATTTTCTGATCACAGAAGTGAAATACTTAATTATCAAGGTAATATAATATTAAATGGTCGAAGAACCTATATTATTGATGAATCATATTCCACGAGTCACTCTTGTTATATGGTCTAAACAGATGAAACTGAATTGTGGCATCAACGTCTTGGACATGTGAACTTTAGAGATCTATACAAACTAAGCAAGAGAGATCATCTTCAAGGCCTACCCCATTTGAAAATTTTGGAAAAGAAAGTATGTGGTGCCTGTCAAATAGGCAAACAAATCAGGAGTAGTCACAAAAAGGTGAAATCCTTAACCACATCTAGACCCCTCAAATTACTCTATATGAACCTTGTTGGACCAATCCGAATAGAGAGTAGAGGAGGTAAAAAATACTTTCTAGTTGTAGTTGATGACTACACTAGATATTCATGGGTAGCCTTCTTAAGAGATAAGTCAAATGCTTTTGACAAAGTCAAAAAGTTATTTAAACGCATCCAGATAGAAAAAAACTACTGTAAAGAAGATAAAAAAGTGATCATGGAACAGAATTTCAAAATAGCAATTTTGAGAAGTTTTGTAATGACCATGGAATATTATATGAATTTTCTACCCTTAAAACTCCTTAACAAAATGGTATAGCTGAACGGAAAAACAGAGTTCTACAAGAAATTAGGACTGTTATGCTTAATAGTTAAAAATTAGTGAGAAATTTATGGGTTGAAGCTGTCAACACTGCTTGTTATATTATTAATCAAGTATATGTAAGATCAGGTTTGAATAAAATGGCTTATGAACTCTGGTCTAACAAAAAACCAACAATAAAATATTATTGTACTTTTAAAAGCAAATGTTTCATCTTACGAGATAGGGAACATTTGAGAAAATTTGAAGCAAAAAGTGATAAATGTATTTTTCTAGGGTATGCTCTGAACAGTAGAGCATATCATGTCCTAAATAAAAAGACCGAAGTGATACAAGAATCTATAAATGTTGTAATTGATGATCAAATTGTCACTCCAGCTGATAAACAAGATGATGAGGTTATTATATTCAATTAATCAGCACCTTCATCAAAATCATATACAACTGAAAATAGACTAGTCAAAGACCATCTAACTAATCAAATTCTTGGTAACCTTCACACTGGTGTTCAAACCAAAAGACAAGTTGAAAACATTTGTAATCATGTATGCTTCACTTCCTAGATAGAACCATCAAATGTAAATGAAGCCTTAACTGATGAAAATTGGATTTTAGGTAAGCAAGATGTATTAAATCAATTTGTCAGGAAGGATGTTTGGTATTTAGTGCCTAAACCATCTGACAAACATGTGATCGGAACTAACTGGATATTTAAAAATAAATCTGATGAATTTGGGAATATCTTAAGAAACAAAGTGAGATTAGTTGTACAAGGGTACACCCAAATTGAAGGAGTCGACTATGATGAAACTTTTGCTCCAGTCGCTCGTCTTGAATCCATTAGATTATTTATCTCCATTACATGTCATAAGAACTTTAAAATTCATCAAATGGATGTTAATAGTGCTTTCTTAAACAGTGATCAAAATAAAGAAGTTTATGTAGAATGACCTAAAGGTTTTGAAGATCCTAAACTTCTTAACAATGTATATCGTCTTAGAAAGGTCCTGTATGGATTAAAACAAGTTCCTAGAGTGTGGTATGAAAAATTAATAAAATTTCTTTTCAGTCAAAATTTTAAAATGGGTAGTTTTGATAAAACTCTATTCATCAAAAGAATTAATGAAGAATTGTTGATTGTTCAAATATATGTAGATGATATTATTTATGGATAAACAATTGCTAACCTTTTATAACACCCCAACTTTTCGAGACTCGAGTATATGACCCATTTCCCAACAACCCGAGTGTTAACCTTAAAGGACAGTCAAATTCAAGTGTACATTTTTTTTACTATCAAAGTAAGCAGATGAGCGTAGTATGGACAAATCGACATAAAGGAAAATTTCATTATCGTTCAAATATACAAGAAGCTACCCATAATAACTTATACAAACCAATGTCTCCAATATTTACAAATACAAGAATTACATGATCCAATACATGAGAAATATTAGAATGCAAGTAAATTTGAGCCGCAAGACCCCTCAGCTTCTCGAGGTAGATACAACCATGCAACCCTAGCACTTGTACCCGGTTCCTCATCAGCCTAAACTTGAAAACCACTTAAGCTACCTGTGCTACTTGTACGGTTATATATTTAATGGATGAGTGGCCAACTCAGTGTGACTGCCCCTTAAGATTACACACTGCCTCATAAGGTAAGTATAGTTATAAATCAAAACATACAAAACAATACATGATGCAGGTCTTATTAAATGCATGGATGCGTAAAGTATGCAATCATCGCCCCGGGGATGCTCATCTGTGCGAATAGTGGGCTCGTCACCCATGCAATCATCGACATGGGAAAATCATCTAGTCGGACAATACGTGCATCATGTACGATAGCAATAGATGCTGGTCTGTGCCATGTATGCATGATTAGCCAATCCATTATTAATCCAGTTACAACCAGCCATTTTAAAGAAGCTCAAAGGTCACTACGGGGGCTTGTCACCAGTGTAGGCCGACAACTCGGGCATAGGTCCCATACTACCATCCCTAGCTCATGAGACTACCATCTTAGGATGTTTAATAGAAACCTGTCAACTAGTGGCCAATCATATTACACTATATAGGGCCTACCATCACATGATTGCACAGTACAAAACATCTAACCCATATAGGGAAAATACTAGAACAAACCCACATAGGGCGATATCAAACAAGCCACATAGGGGAATTATCAAAATAGGCAACATAGGGCGAGTATCAAAACCATGCGATAAAAGACCATCCTTGAAAACCATTGGACACAAAACCCTAGATAGTAGGCCCACATTAATGGTCAATTTAAACCATCATTCAATAACCACTTAGCTGAAGGTCCATTACAATCACAACCAGTCGGGTTACATCCCAAGTATAGGTGTACATTTATAGGTGGGGGTTTTCCACTGATGTACCAGTTTAAGTTCCATATGCAATCCACAAATAATCCACCAACATGGATAAATATGTAGGATAATATTTACCATGTAATGTAGTAATTCAATTCCAACAATTAACACATATGACTATGAAATGGAGATATCAATTATAAATTGAAATAAAAACTATAACTTAAGCTAATGGGAAAATAAAAAGCTCAAGGGAAAGAATCATCACCTTATAGATCGGATTCCACTAACGTTGATAAGAAGCACATGTGCCCTTAGAATCAAATCCTACAATGAATTGTGAAATTTACACGTGAGATCAATGTTCTACCAAGTGTCTATGGTCAAGATTTATACAACCTAGGGTTTGGATTATTTTTAGGATTTTAATATAAAAGTAGGCCTTCATCCTAGGGTTTAGTTAAATATTTAGATCTTAGGATTTGAATTTTGAATTATTATTATTATTAATATCGTACCATGGATTAAATAATATTCACATTAATGATGGTTCATAAGTTCATATTCGAATGCACCGACATTATCTAACATTTTTAAAATGACTAATAATCTCTTAGATAATACAAGTAATGATAATAGGACATTTTCTAATGATAATACAATAAGGACTAACACTAATAATTATTTTAATAAGTATTTGACTAATCCCATAAGGGAAATGATAATATTTTCTAATGATTTTAAATCATAACTATCAATCCTAATCATGATGATAGATACCATGATCTACCATGAATTATGAAATTCTACAGTCAGATCTAATTCTGACACACTTCTTAGGGTTAAGGTTTTAACATAGGATTTAGATTACCTAGGGTTTATATTACTTAGGACTTTGACGTAGATTTACGGTCTTCATCCTAGGGTTTAATTCTAAGAGTCGAACTAGGATGTATTATAAGTGTTATGGTTTTATGCTCCTTTGGTTGTCAAATTTTGTGATGCCAAAACCTCAATCTATGTCTTGCATAGTTCATTGTTATAAATATTCAAGACATTACATCACCGCTCAAAGCACTTTACTTCAAGTCAAGAACGAAGAACTACTTCAAACTACTTCAAGAAATGCAAGTACAAGCTACTATAGTAGAATGCAAGTACAAGCTACAACAGTAGAAGTGATCTTCTTCAAGACTCAAGTCAGTGTACAACACAAGATGAATTGTTATTCAAGCTATAGAAGATCTCATGTTCAGTGCTACATCAAGTTCAAAGATCTCAAGCTTCACAATCTTCAAAGGTCATCTATCATCTGAAGATATGAAGTCTCGATGTTCATACCTCACTTTCAAGGTATGATTGACCTTAGATTGTCCTTAGGGTAGGTCATTTTGAATACATAATTCAATTGAATCATTTTACATGGAATTGGACTGTTCTAAGACTAGTCCTGAACCTTGTTTGACCAGTCCTAGCACTGCCTCGACCAATCCAAGAAATTCCAAGACCAGTCCTAAGTTGGTTGTAATTTTTCAGAATTTTCTGTTCATCCATGACCAGTCCTGGACTCTGTTCGACCGGTCGTGTGAACAGTGTCAACTCGTCTTACTCCAGTCCTGGTTCTACGACTCAAACTACAACAACCAATCTTTGAGTCCAACGACCAGTCGTGGGTATGCAACGACCAGTCGTAGAGGACCTACGACCAGTCGTAGAACGGTTTTATTCGATCGCGCTCAAAAATTCAAAAATCCATTTCTCATATGACCAGTTGTAGTTGAGTTTCTGCAACTATAAATAGAGCACGAATTTCAGAGTTTCATAACTCAATTCAGGTAAAATCAAGGAATCACTCTGAGATAAGTTTGTGTTCATTTTAAGCTACTTTGTGCATAATTTATATTCTCTTTTGTTAGCTTTATTAATTTGATTTTTTTCTACATTCCAATCTTAATTGAAAAGAGGAATTGTGATATTCCTTCTTCTTGGAATCAAAATCAAATATAGCTAGCCCAACTGGTTTAATTTAAAATCAATTAGAACCTAGAACCATTTTAAAGTGAGTATTGGACTTTGAACTTCTACATTCGATCTTCTACTCCGATTGGTTCTTCCGGGCTGCAACAAAAGGAGAAATCCAGGTATTTTACATTTATATAAATTTCTATTTTGGTTTTATTTGAGATTAAGCTAGAAAAATCTCATTGTGTTGGTTATCTGAGGAGAGCCAGAAAATTCAGAAGTGAGGGTTTTTGAATTGTGTAAGCCCTTTTCTAAAAAGACACAATTGTGAAGGTTTTGGGTGAACCTGTGAAAACCTATTTTGATAGTGAACACTAATATCCCCTGTGTGAGGATATTAGGAGTAGAGTAGCAATCTGTGTGGCTGTTTTTTTAACAATTGGTGTACACACAGGCGAACCACTATAACTCTTTATGTTTTGTGGATGTGTGATTTATATTTTCTATCTTTGATCATTCAGATTTTTGGGATGTATATGTGAATGTGAATGTTGTAATATTTACATTTCAAGTATTGTGGGGAATGTTGTAATAGTTTAGAATTTATTTCCTGTTATTTCATTTGCTTCCTTTCTGTTTGAGTATTTTATATTCAATTTATTCTAGAAATAAGGTTGTCCTGCCATAAACCTTTGGTTTTTATGGTGTAAGGTTGTCCTTAGAACAACATTGATATCAATCTCTCTTTTTGAGGTTGATTTACATTCCAATATAGTGATTTATTAATAGTGTTATCTTTTATTCATTTATATTCCGCTGTTATTGTTTAAATTTAGCATTGTCCTATTCAACCCCCTCTAGGACATATAGCTTGGCCATTTCAAGTGGTATCAGAGCCTAGCTCGTTTTAATTCTTGTTATTTAGATTTATTTCCTGAGCTAACCGATCTAAGCTATATATAAGATGTCAAATTTTGATAGCCTTTCAGTTACTAGTCCACCAACTTTTGATGGCACCAATTATGCCTATTAGAAAGCAAGGATGAGGATCTTCCTTAAATCCATGAATGAAAGTGTGTGACTAGCCACCGTGAATGAATGGACCCCTCCTACCACTGAAGTAACTGGGATCGATGGTTCAAAATTAATGAGAGTAACACCTTATTTCTATGGACCACACTTCAGAAAAGTGAGAGTAGTGCAAATGCAAAAGCACTAAATGCAATCACTGCACACTATCACCGGATGAATTCAAAAGAATTATATCATGTGATTCTGCAAAGTAAGCTTGGGATATTTTAGAAATGACATAAGAGGATACATCAATTGTCAAGAAATCTAAAGTTCAAATCCTCACAACCAAATTTGAGGAAATACATATGGAAGAAAATGAAATGTTTATGGACTTCTACACTAGATTAAATGACATTGTGAACTCAATGTGGGGTCTTGGAGATAAAATCCTAGAAAGTAAAGTGTGTGCAAAAATATTACACTCACTTCTTGAATGGTTTAATTCTAAGGTAACTGCGATCCAGGAACTTCGTGATACGGATACTATGAGGGTAGAAGAATTAGTTAGGTCTTTACAAACCTACGAGTTAAATTTTAAAGCTCCTAAAGGAAAATTTATTGCCCTTAAGTCTTCTAAAAATATTTCTCAAGAAAACAATTGTGATTTAGAGAATTCTAAAGATGATATGGCCCTTTTAGCGAAAAAGTTTTACAAAATTTTCAAAAGTAAATAGAGGGTCGATTTTCAAAAGCAAATGATAAGAAAAGATCTAAATCTAAATCTAAGACTTGGAAATCTTTAAAAGATAGTCAATGTTACAACTGCCAAGAATATGGGCATTTAACAAATAAGTATCCTAAAAAGGACAAACCCAAAAAGAAGAGTATGTTGGCTACTTGGGATGAATCCTCTGATTCTGAAGCCTCTTCTAATTCAGAAGATTCTGAAACCGAGTCGGGCAGTGAAGTTAAAGCCCTTATGACTCTAGCCAAATCCACATTTTCAGATAATGATTCAATAAGTGAAGAAAATCTGAACAATGAATGTGAAAATGAAGATGATCTTCAAGATGCTTACAATGCCCTATACAAGGAAAGTTGTAAAATTGCTGTGAAACTTAAACTTCAAAAAGAAAAAATTTCAAAGCTTAAAGAAAATTTTGAGTCTCTTATTTTAGAAAAATCCCATATTTCAGATTATTTTAAAAAACACAAATGCGATTTAGAATTCAAAACCTCCCATATTGAAAATCTGAAATCTAAAAATGAAAAACTTAAACTTGAAGTCTCTTCTCTTTTGAGTTTAAAGGATTCATGGAGATATGCCCAAGGTGATCCAAAGTTAGAAAAACTTTTATCCGGATCAAGAAAATGTGGCGACCGATCCAGTTTGGGCTTCGATAAGAATATTCCTCCTAAACAGAAGAACACTCCTCCCAAGTTTGTGAGAGGAGAAACTTCAAACTCAAAAGGGAAAAGTAATCAAAATTTTTCTAAAAATTCTAAAACTTTTCAAAAACCTAAAAACATCTATATCAACTATAAAAATCAGAACCGAAACCCTTTAGCTGAGAAAATAGTTGATCTTCTTAAGGAGCTCTTAAAATCTAACTCAGTGGGTCACTCTAACAATAACTACAATCAAAATAAGACTCACTATACTCCTAAAATAGTTATGAAATGGGTTCCTAAGGTTACCTGCTTAGTTGCCCACACTGCTTTCAAAGCTACAAGCCATTCAAAGTAGTACCTAGACAGTGGATGTTCAAGGCATATGACTAGTGATAAAGGTTTATTCACCGATCTCAAAGACATGACTGATGGTTCAGTCACATTCGGCGATGGCAGAAATTGCAAGATTATTGGCCAAGGTATGGTTCAACTCTATAACCTCCCTTTGTTTAAAAATATTTTATATGTTGAAGGGTTAAAACACAATTTATTAAGCATGTCTCAAATATGCGATAACAATCATAGTGTAAGATTTTCTAACCAAGGTTGTGAAATTCTAAATAATAAGGGTTCAGTAATATTAACTGGTTGCAGAACTTCTGAAAACTGCTTTATTGTTAGTGAATCCACTCATCTAGTCAAACATGTTACATGGTCCATACCAATGAGACTGATTTGTGGCATAAACGTCTTGGACATGTACACTACCATAACTTATATAGACTGAGCAAAAGAGAACTAATAAGAGGTCTACCTAAATTACAAAAGATAGAAAAAATATGTGGTGAATGCCAAATAGGCAATCAATCAAGGAGCTCTCACAAGAAGGTGAACTCCAATGCCACATCAAGACCACTCGAGCTTCTCCATATGGATCTTATGGGACCTACCAGGATAAAAAGTTGAAGTGACAAAAAATACATTTTGGTAATAGTGGACGATTTTACCAGATTCACTTGGGTAGCTTTCTTAAAAGATAAGTCAGAAACCCTTGATGAAATAAAAAGAGTTCTCAAACGGATTCAAACGGAAAAATGTTCTTAAGTTTGTAAGATCTGTAGTGATCACGGATCTGAATTTGAGAATAGCAGTTTTGAGAAATTCTGTAGCGATCAAAGAATATCGTATGAATTCTCTGCGCCCAAAACTCCTCAACAAAATGGAATTGTAGAAAGGAAAAATAGAGTGCTTCAAAAAATGGATAATGTAATGTTGAATAGTATGAAACTATCTAAAAATCTTTGGGCTGAAGCTGTTAATACTGCCTATTATATAATTAACCGGGTTTATACGAGTAAATCTAATAATAAAATAGCTTTTGAAATGTGGTTCGTAAGAAGCCTACTGTCAAATACTTTCGAGTTTTTGGCAGCAAGTGCTATATTTTATGTGACCGTGAAAATCTGGGAAAGTTTGATATTAAAAGTGATGAAGGGATCTTTTTAGGATATCCTTTAAACAGTCACGCATATCGAGTACTGAACAAAAGGACCGGCATTATTCAAGAATTTATAAATGTAGTCATAGATGATCACTTGAATACACCTACCCCAAGTTCAGATAATGATGAAGTTCTTTTAATTGACAAACCAGATACTTCATCAAATCAAACTAATTTTGAATTGAGGACTGTTAAAGATCATCCAACCACTCAGATTCTTGAAAACCCTCTCACTGGTGTGCGCACTCATAGACAACTTGAAGACATATGTAATTACGTATGTTTCACATCCTAGATAGAACCGGCTAACGGAAAAGAAGCTCTTACTAACGAAAATTGGATAGTTGCGATGCAAGAAGAGCTTAACCAATTTGTGAGAAATGATGTTTGGTACCTTGTTCCTAGACCTAAAGATAAACATATTATTGGTACTAAGTGAATTTTCAAAAATAAGTTTGATGAACTTAGTAATATAATTCGAAACAAGGCTAGACTGGTTGTACAAGGGTAAACTCAAATTGAAGGAATTGATTATGATGAAACCTTTACCCTAGTAGCTTATCTTGAATCAATCAGACTATTCATATTCATTGCTTGTTTTAAAAAATTTAAAATTTATCAAATGGATGTAAAGAGTGCCTTTTTAAATGGCAATCTGCATGTTGAACAACCAACGGGTTTTGAAGACCCTAAGAGTGTTGATCATGTCTATCGCCTAAAAAGGCTCTCTATGGTTTAAAACAAGCTCCCAGGGCATGGTATGAAAAGTTGAATAAGTTTTTACTAAGTCATAACTTTCAAATGGGAAGTGTTGATAAAAATTTGTTTGTTAAGTAAGAAACATAACGATGATATCTTAATGGTTCAAATCTACGTTAATGATATTATTTATGGATCTACCTATTCCAACATGACTGTTGAGTTTGTAGATTTAATGAAATCTAAGTTCGAAATGAGCATGGTTGGGGAATTGAACTATTTCCTTGGGTTGCAAGTAAAACAATAACCTGATGGTATTTTTATTTATCAAACCAAATATGCTCTGAACTTAATCAAAAAGTTCAGATTTGAGAATGGTAAAAATTCTGATACTCCTATGAGTACAACCTTAAGACGCTCAAAGGACTCTACAAGTAAAAATGTTGATCCTAAGTTATATCATAGTATGATTGACAGTTTACTTTATTTAACTGCTAGTAGACCAGATATTACTTTAAGTGTTGGTATTTGTGCTAAATATCGTCTAATCCTAAAGAGTCTCAGTTAACTCCTGTTAAGCGGATTATGTTATATGTCGCAAGTTCAGTTAATTTGGGTCTCTGGTATCCATATGATACTAGTGTTCAGTTGCCGGGTACACTGATGCTGATTAGGCTGAAAATATCGACGATAGGAAATCAACCAATGGTGGTTATTTTTATATCAAAAATTATTTAGTTTTTTGGTTTAGCAAGAAGCAAAGTTCTATATCATTCTCTACGGCTGAGGCTGAATACATCGCAGCTGGAAATGCTTGTACTCAGCTTGTTTGGATGAAACGTATGTTAAGTGATTATGGAATTACACAGGATTTAATGGTTCTATAATGCGATAATTCCAGTGCTATAAATATTTCAAAAAATCCAATCCAGCATTCACGTACCAAGCACATTGATATTGGATATCATTATATTCATGAATTAGTAGAAGAAAAAATAATCTCTTTAGAATACATTCCGACCAAGACTCAACTTGCTGACATTTTCACTAAATCGCTTGATAAAAGGAGGTTTAATAAATTAAAATTTGATCTTGGTATGTGCGTGCAAAAATGATTATTCATGCATATATGTATCATAGTGTATATATATTTGATAATTTATTTGGTTAAATTTCAATTTTTTATGAAAAATGCATATTTTTATTGATACTCGACCAGTCGTGGGTGTACTCGAATGGTCCTAGTACGACTGGTCGAGGACAACTCAAGACCAGTCGTGGAGCGCGATGTCCTCTTTTATTTGGAAAAAATCTTCATCTTCCTCATTTCTATCTTGCTCTCCAACAAGCCGTGGCACGACTAGTCGAACCCTACAGTGTGATTCATCAAGGTTAGTGCATTTTATCAATCTTTCTTGTAGATTCATGGTCCATTTGCTTCAATCTCATCATTAGAGTGCTTGATTTCAAGCTTTGTTGGGTTATTTGGGGTTTTCTTCTCAAATTTTTGATTTTGAGAAACCCATTTCTCATCTTTTGCATCTCCTTAGTTCTTTGAATTTCTTGTTGCTAATGGATGTTAGAGGGAAAAAGAAAACAGCCCGTGGTCCATCTTCTTCGTGATCTACTCCAATAACTCGACGCCATCTTCGATCACCCAAAAATGATCCCTCATATGTATGGGATTTGCATTTGTGCAAGGTTATTGTTGAAAGAGTTGTTGATCTTAACCACATTGCTCCTTTTGGTATCATTCCACTCCTCCAATTTGTAGGATGGGATAACATCTTACATTGGGGTGGGCCTGCATACCAATCTATTGCTCAGTCCATGTTCACATGTATCTCTGATCTTTCTACTGAGAATTTAACATTTAAAATAGATGCTAGAGAAGGCCCTTTTGATGTAGATCGTCATCTAATATCTTGCCTTATGGAAATACCTGTTAATGATGAGGGTATTCAAAATCAGAAAAATGAATGCTCACCAGAGCATTATGTAATATGGATGTGCAATGGACTCATAAAGGGAATGTGCTCCCCTCAAAGTACTTGTTACCCAGATACAAAGTCCTCTACAGAATCTTTACTTCAAATCTGTATCCGTGTTCTGGTAATGATGCGCGTCTGCGTGCACTTGAGGAGAATGATGTAATAAAACAGAACTGACTTCCTTACTAAAGTTTGTCTTCTATCTTTAATATGTCATTCCATCATTCAGTTTCGTCTCCATCCAGGTCATGGTGATATTCCATTTGCCTATCTTATGACTGTTTTAGCTTCTCATATGTTGGTTACTATGCTTGTTGGAGAAGCTCCCATCCATCATCTTATTTTTAACAACTCAAATATAAACAAGATGAAATTGAAATTGGCTCCTGGCCAAGTGGATGTTGGTGGTGATGGAGTTGAAGCTGGGAATGAAGAAGAAGCTGATGATCTTCCTTCTGATGACATAAACATGGATGATATTTTTGATGAAATTGAGTCTAATTCTGCTAATGATCCTGATTATAAACCATCTGAGTTTGATGCGCGTCTGCATGCACTTGAGGAGAAGGTAGAGAATATGAATGTTGCCCATGATTTATGACTTAAATATATGCGCAAGTATCTTAGGCGCTTAAACAAGGGCCTTCATCAACTTGATCCTACCATACTTGCTCCTTCCTCAGAATCTGATTAAGTGATTAACTCTTTGGTCTGTAATAACTTTAAGTCCACTTTTGTTAGGTTGTAAAGTTTATTTGGTTTGTTGACTGTAGCTTGCTGACTTTGTTTAAACTAGTTCATGGTATGCGGACTTTAATTTTCTTATATCTGGACTCCTTGATTACTCCTATTTATTATCCTTTTCCATTTTTCTTCTTCCTTTGTCATATTGTGACAAAAAAGGGAAGAATTTATATGGTTTTGCATATGAATTGATATGTTGATGGAATATGGACTGTGGTAGAGTAGCATTTTTTTGGATATATGTGTGCTACTCGGGGGGAGTAAGTAAGGAGGTGTTCTGCCTACTTCATCTTGATGTGTGATGAAAACTGGTGCATGATTCTTTAACCAGGCTGTAACTGATTTTCTTCTTTTATAACCTGTGCATATTTTTTTATATTCATATTGGTTATATTATTGTTGAGTGTTTTGTCACAAATTTGACAAAGGGGGAGATTGTAAGTGCTATGGTTTTATGCTCCTTTGGTTGTCAAATTTTGTGGTGCCAAAACCTCAATCTATGTCTAGCGTAGTTCATTGTTATAAATGTTTAAGACATTGCATCACCGCTCAAAGCACTATACTTTAAGTCAAGAATGAATAACTACTTCAAACTACTTCAAGAAATGCAAGGACAAGCTACCACAGTAGAATGCAAGTACAAGCTACAACAATAGAAGTGATCTTGTTCAAGACTCAAGTCAGTGTACAACACAAGATGAATTGTTATTTAAGCTATAGAAGATCTCATGTTCAGTGCTACATCAAGTTCAAAGATCTCAAGCTTCATAATCTTTAAAGGTCATCTATCATCTGAAGATCTAAAGTCTCGATGTTCATACCTCACTTTCAAGGTATAATTGACCTTAGATTGTCCTTAGGGTAGGTCATTTTAAATACATAATTCAATTGAATCATTTTACATGGAATTGGACTGTTCTAAGACTAGTCCTGAACCTTGTTCAACTAGTCCTATCACTGCCTCGACTAGTCCAAGAAATTCCAAGACCAGTCCTAAGTTGGTTGCAATTTTTCAGAATTTTCTGTTCATCCACAACCAGTCCTGGACTCTGTTCGACCGGTCGTGTGAACAGTGTCGACTCGTCCTACGACCAGTCCTAGTTCTATGACTCAAACTACAGCAACCAATCTTTGAGTCCTATGACCAGTCGTGGGTATGCTACGACCAGTCTAGAGGGCCTGCGACCAGTCGTAGACACCATACAACCAATCGTAGAACGGTTTTATCCGATCGCACTCAAAAATTTAAAAATTCGTTTCTCCTACGACCAGTCGTAGTGTCCTCAGGAACAGTCATAGCCGAGTTTCTGTAACTATAAATAGAGCACGAATTTCAGAGTTTCATAACTCAATTCAAGTAAAATCAAGGGATCACTCTGAGATAAGTTTGTGTTCATATTAAGATACTTTCTACATAATTTATATTCTCTTTTGTGAGCTTTATTAATTTATTTTTGTTTCTACATTCCAATCTTAATTGAAAAGAGGAATTGTGATATTCCTTCTTCTTGGAATCAAAATCAAATATAGCTAGCCCAACTGGTTTAATTTAAAATCAATTAGAACCTAGAACCATTTTAAAGTGAGTATTGGACTTTGAACTTCTATATTCGATCTTCAACTTCGATTAGTTCTTCCAGGCTGCAACAAAAGGAGAAATCCAGGTATTTTACATTTATGTAAATTTCCATTTTGGTTTTATTTGGGATTAAGCTAGAAAAATCTCATTGTGCTGGTTATCTGAGGAGAGCTAGAAAACTTAGAAGTGAGGGTTTTTGAATTGTGTAAGCCCTTTTCTAAAAAGGCACAATTGTGAAGGTTTTGGGTGAACCTGTGAAAACCTATTTTGATAGTGAACGCTAATATCCCCTGTGTGAGGATATTAGGAGTGGAGTAGCAATCTGTGTGGCTGTTTTTTTAACAGTTGGTGTACACACAGGCGAACCACTATAACTCTTTGTGTTTTGTGGATGTGTGATTTATATTTTCTATCTTTGATCATTCAGATTTATGGGATGTATATGTGAATGTGAATGTTGTAATATTTATATTTCATGCATTGTGGGGAATGTTGTAATAGTTTGGAATTTATTTCTTGCTATTTCATTTGTTTCCTTTCTGTTTGAGTTTTTGATATTCAATTTGTTCTAGAAATAAGGTTGTCCTGCCATAAACCTTTGGTTTTTATGGTGTAAGGTTGTCCTTAGAACAACATTGATATCAATCTCTCTTTTTGAGGTTGCTTTACATTCCAATATAGTGATTTATTAATAGTGTTATCTTTTATTCATTTATATTCTGTTGTTATTGTTTAAATTTGGCATTGTCCTATTCAACAACCCCCCCCCCCCCCCAAAGGACATATAGCTTGGCCATTTGATGTATGAGCAGCTTAAATAATATAGTAATAACATGGCTAGTTATACTTTAATGTTAATAATATAACTAATACTCGACCATGGTAATAATTAGTATTACAATTGTAATAAATAGTATAACCTATATTAGAGATAATATTTTCAAGTGATGGACACCATGCTAATGTCATCAATGGTAGTTTCATCCATAATAATTAATATTAGCGTAACATGTTAATAGTAATCATCCTGATGATAGTTAATAATAGAATTATAACCAACAACACTAACTAATACAGTATAGTATTTATTTGAAATTTCTAGCTACTAGCATTAAAATAAAACTACTCGTTATACAGATAGAAAATAATAACGATACTAATAACGAAGGTAAATGACAAATCTGATTAATGAGAACAGGCGAAAATCCTCACCTAAGTTGACTCGGTTCGAGTTGAGCTGACTCGACTCAACTCATGTTCTCCTTCTCTCTCTCTCTCTCTCTCTCTCTCTCTCTCTCTCTCTCTCTTTCTTCTTCTCCTTTCCTTCTTCTTTCCTTTTTCTTTTCTTCCATTTTTTTCTTCTCTTTCTCTCATGCTGGAATGTCCAGCAATGGCATGGACAAAACAAACCTGGACTAGGTCCAATCCCGACTTCCTAGCCGAACTCGGTTTTGGACGAGTTGACTCGGCAGCCAACACAACTCAAGGCACTCTCTCTCTCACACTCACTTTCTTTCCCATTCCTACCTCTGGACTTTCATAAGGGTCTGGAGTAGCCCAAACCCATGCCCAACTCGGACCGAACTCGGCCCAGCGAGTTGGTCTCGCCAGCGGGTCGAGTTCGCTTGACTCGGCAGCGGGCGCAACGGCTGCACCCACTCACTTCTTCCCTCTTTCTTTCTTTCCTTTCCTTCTTTATTTTCTCTTATTTATGTTTTAGCTAGAAAACCCCAACAATACTCAGACCGAACCAGGGCTAACTCGGATCGCGTTTCGACCAAGTCAAGCTAATGCGTACAGCAGCAACAGCAGTCTCTTGTTCTAATTTTCTTCTCCTTCCTATCTTTCTCCCTCCTTTCTTCTTCTAGATTCTCTCTTCTTCCTGCTGCGATGCCCAGGAGGAACTGGACCACCAGATTCAACCCGAATCGACTCGGTTTGGTGCCGGTTGAAAGAGGAAGAAGCTCCGCCGTTAATGGAAGATTCTCGCCCTTTGCTTCTTCCTTTAATCCAACAACATGGGAGGGTTTCTAGGGGTGTAATGGATCTTGGAGGACCGATGGATCGAAGCTTTGAAAGGTTTTTGGCGGTGGGTTCGGGCGTTGAAGGTTGCGGTCGATTTTCGAAAGTATGGCTGCCAGGGACAGGGCAGCAAACTGTTCATCGTATTTATCCTCTTTTCTTAAAGCCCTAGGCTTCTCAACACCATTGGATGGATGGTGGATGGTCAGGATTTAGTCCAACAGTTCGGTTTTCTCAAAACCGTGGGAAGGAAACCGAAACCGGCCCTGGTTTTGGCTTTCTATGGGCAAGAACACGATCCCACGTGAAGAGCCATTAGATGGCTAGGATTATCCTCAACGAATGGCCAAGATTTGAGGGTGAGGGGTGCACTCGGATCTCCAAGCTGGCAGCAAGGGATTTCCATTTCTGAAAATGTGTTTTTCCGAGACCAGATGCGTCTGGATTTGTGTCCACACACGTGCACACTATTGTGTGAAATAGGCACACTATTGTGTTAAATAATCAGGGTTTTAGTCAGAAAGACCACCCGCATTAGATGGATGGTTCAGATCATGTAAGGAGCCCTTCTTAGTGGGCCACTGATCAAGAAAATGGGTGTCTCGTCCATTAGAAGAGAAAAATGAAAGAGGGAGAGAATCCCTCCATTTGCGGGAAGTCACGGGTCCAACTCGTTTGACTAGGTATCCTGACCAGGTGCTTGGCTAGAGTACACGACCTATGCACATGCACCATGTGTATGGGGTCCACTGTGATGATTTTAATGGATTTACCCTGTCCATTCTCTTTGGAGGCCCCCATCAAGCTCTCTGGCCAAGATTCAGGTAGATCCAATGCCTAGCTGGGGCCACACTTTCTAAACACATGGTTATTTTTTGATTTATGACTATATGATGATTAGATTAATTCTAAATGTGATCCTTATTGATTCCTATGATTCTCAGCCTAGCTTAGGTGAAAACCATTGGTGAGTTTAGTGATCAAAAGATCTAATCATCAAGATTAGGTGATGTACCTTCTATGGGAATTTCAAAAGCTAGAGGATCGATGGGTTTATTGATCTAGGCCTTAGAATTCAGGGTGGACAGTCTGACTCATTCATCAAAGTGAATGAAGTCCTAAAATAGGTTTCTCTAATGACGTGATGGTCCATCTTGAGTAATAACAGATGGATCGCTTTGAATGGGAGGGGATTGTTTTCAACGGTCGGATCATCCCAAA
Organism: Magnolia sinica; assembly: GCF_029962835.1. Classification (NCBI taxonomy): domain Eukaryota; kingdom Viridiplantae; phylum Streptophyta; class Magnoliopsida; order Magnoliales; family Magnoliaceae; genus Magnolia; species Magnolia sinica. Next base: position 49,631,326 of record NC_080580.1, read on the forward strand.
TTTGAATATCAATGGTCAAAAGGACCCCTAAGGATCATCTGTACATTCAAGACCATCTGTCTCATGTGTTGATAATTCCCTTACTACTATCGGAGTCTTTAATAATATTATTTGCATTATTGTACTATCATTACTCACTTTATCTTCGTACATTATTATTATAAGTGTGTACATAAGTATTTAATTATTTATTCATTTATTTTCAGTTGTGGTAGTAGTTTTCGTAGGACCCGTCCTTGGTTAGAGTCATCAATGGTTTAAACCACGTCTTGTTAAGTCATGTGTCTAAATCCCGGGCATGGCTACTACTTAGTTAGCTTATGGTTAGTTCTATAATTCGAAGGTTGAGTTATGGAAATCGATTGTTAGATTGATTAATGAAACATTGTGATTGATTCATAATTTGTCTGAGGAGTCCTAATGTAAACGTATGGTCCACCTGATGGTGCTAATGGATGGCTTGGTTGTAGTGGTTAAGTAATGGACTTCAACATTGAGTGGCATGGCCTGATAAATGGTGGGTCTGAGGGTTCGAGGTCTGATGTCAATCTATCAGGGTGGTTGGAATCCTAAAGATAAAGTTACCTGATGATGTAGCGGTCCATCCTTAAAGGAATTGGATAGACGGCCTAATTATGGATATGGATTGCATTCAACCGTCAGATTTAGGCTAGAATGCATGTGAACATTTGTTAAAGCTAGGCTTATATTTATTTCTAAATTTGGTTATACGGTAACACCTAAGTACTAAAAAGTACGGGGTGTTACAATCTACCCCCCTTAAAGAAAATCTCACCTTCGAGATTTGGTAACAAGGTGTACCTTAATTCGTGTAAGCCTAAGTGTGAAATTTCACTGCTATATTCCAATCTACCACACCCTTAACCCTCTATCCTAGCAAATCAACGGATGTGTTTAGGTTCCTCTAAATGTTAGAAATCATTTCAGTCTTAACTGGAACTAGGGGATATCCTTTTTTTCTTTTTTCTTTCTTTTTTTCTTTTTTTGAGTTAGCTTGTTAGTACACACCCATGTCACTACACAACACACACTCCATGTTAGCCACCCCTGCTGGGGATCGATACCAAGACCTCAAGTGTTGAAACGAGGTATCTCCACTCTGTCTGCCAGTTGAGCTATGGATCTAGGTGTGGAACTAGGGGATCTTACTAATGCTTATCAACATCAGGGTTTCTCATAGCACTTACTAAGGTTTTGAGTTCATTTAGGTGGCTAACACTAATGTCCTAGCTTCACTTTTATTTTCCTTTACCTCTAATGATAACTCTCAACATCTAGAGTATAATACAATTTTCTGGTTTTCTATGCTCGAGCCCTCACGGATAGATGGTTGTAGTGGGTTTGGGCCTGATTCATCGATCATCTGCCTGCAGAGCAGAGGATTTCGATATCAATTCACCATCCTATTAAATCTCGATCCTTTGCTTGATCAGGGCATTGAAATCATTGAGATTTGCTTGGACTTTAGAATTTGAAACAAACCATGTAAGTGCTTGACATGGTTCCATTAATCCGTGATCCCTACTATTTTAGACACCTGAGGAATATCAGGTAATCCTCTAATTTTCAATGACAGCACCCAAAATTTACATGAATGGATGAGAACGACTATCACGCTTCCAATGCGCACTTTGGTCACCTAATGCACTACTTGGAAGTTTCAAGACTAGGATTTCTATATGGAACCTGAGTTTGAAATTTTGGTAATTTATCTAGGATTTCAAGTCTAGTTCTAATATGCTTAGTCTCAGGTTAAACATTTACTCAGAATTCTATAACTTCATCACTAATTAATCCTAAGTGTTGAGATTTATGAAAACTCTTGTCTCTAACTAGCGAGGTGCATTAGGGAATTTAAACTATAACCCCTAATATGATTCTTCAAGTTTAGGGAACATTCACGACTGATCTAATGTACGATGTGGTGAGTAAGGGGATTTCCTTACAATGCCTAAAGTTGTTTCATTTCCTTGATATGGCAATAACATGATTTCTAACTAAAAAATCTTTAAAGAAGTTCAAATTTCTAGATTTATAAAATCTGTTCACAAGCGGTCAAGTCCAAGGAAAGTCCTGTCGGGTCTTGTTATATTATAGCATATATTTGGCACCCATGTTAAATTCCTAAGTCCAAACAACTATTTTGGAAATTTAAAAGGGAACCAAAGTTCTTGTTTCTAAGCACAAATAATTAAATCTAAAATGTTCAAAGGGCCTAAGGTTCCAAGTTTCCAAGTCCTCAGTCCCCTTAATCCTAAGGGAATTTCATATATATACATTCAAATGATCATCCTAAAAAATCCCTAAGGGACATGGTTTGTTCCAAGTTATATGGTCATCCAAACGATTTGTAGGGAACCTAGATTTGGACCTCTATATTCTCGATTTCTCCCAACTCCAATGGATTTCTACATGTGTTTAGAGTCCAAAGTCCTAGTCTAAAAGTTGTAAGGGCCCCAAGGTTTAAAGTATCTATGTTTTCCAAATTTTCTTGAAAGGAACTTTTCATAAGTTGAAATGACCAATTGTTCTAAGGGGCCTAAATTCATTTCTAAGTCCTTCAGTCATCCAAACAGTTTTCTAAGGGACCTGAAATTTGGGTCTCTATATTCCCACTTCCTTCCTATTCTAAGGAATATCTATATGAGTTGAAACTCAAGGGTCTAACTAAAAATTTTCAAGGGAATCTAAAGTTTTAAATTTCTATGTTTTCAACTTTTTCTTATTCCAAGCGAATTCCACTAAGTCCAAATGACTATCCTGGAAATTTCAAAGGGACCTCAGTTTGTGTTTTCTACATTCTCTAAGTCCAAGGGAATTCACCTAAGTTCAAATTTCTAAATTTAAACATCATAATCTGAGACATTAAAAGTTTGTATAAGATCATTTCCCAAAGCCGAGTTTGTCCAAACTATGCGCTGATACCAACTATAACACCCCGACTTCTCGAGACCCGAGTATATGACTCATTTTCCAAAAACTCGAGTGTTAACCTTAAAGGATGATCAAATTCAAGTGTACATTTTATTTTTTTTACTATCAAAGTACGTAGATGACCGTTGTATGGACAAATCGACATAAAGGAAAATTTCATTATCATTCAAATATACAAGAAGCTGCCCATAATGACTTATACAAACCAATGTCTCTAATATTTATAAATACAAGAATTATATGATCCAATACATGAGAAATAGTAGAATGTAAGTAAATTTAAGCCACATGACCCCTCAGTTTCTCGAGGTAGATACAACCATGTAACCCTGGCACTTGTACCTGGCTCCTCATCAGCTTGAACCTGAAAACCACTTAACCACCTGTGCTACCTGTACAGTTATATATTTGATGGATGAGTGGCCAACTTAGTGTGACTTTCCCTCAAGATTACACACCGCCTCATTAAGTAAGCATATTTATAAATCAAAGCATACAAAACAATACATGATGCAGGTCTTATTAGATGCATGGATGCGTGAAGTATGCAATCATCACCTCGGGGATGCTCATCCGTGCGGACAGTGGGCTCGTCACCCATATAATCATCAACCTGGGAAAATCATCCAGTTGGACAATACATACATCACGTACGATAGCAATAGATGCTGGTCTATGCCATGTATGCATGATTAGCCAATCCATTATTAATCCAATTACAACCAACCATTTTAAATAAGCTCAAAGGTCACTATTGGGGCTTGTCACCAGTGTAGGCCGACAGCTCGAGCATAGGTCTTATACCACATCCCTAGCTCATGAGACTACGATCTTAGGATGTTTAATGGAAACCTGTCGACTAGTGGCCAATCATATTATAGTATATAGGGCTTACCATCACATGGTTGCATGATATAAAACATCGAACCCATATAGGCAAAATACCATAACAAAGCTACATAGCATGATATCAAACAAGCCAAATAAGGCAATTATCAAAATAGGCCACATAAGGCGAGTATCAAAACCATGCGATAAAAGACCATCCTTGAAAACCATTGGACACAACAACCATGGATGGTAGATCCACATCAATGGTCAATTTAAACCATCATTCAATAACCACTAAGCCGAAGGTCCATTACAATCACAACCAATCGGGTTACATCCCAAGTATGGGTGTACATTTATAGGTGGGGGTTTCCACTGATGTACCAGTTTAAGTTCCATAAGCAATCCACAAATAATCCACCAACATGGATAAATATGTAGGATAATATTTAGCATGTAATATAGCAATTCAATTCCAACAATTAACACTTATGACTTGAAATGGAGATATCAATTATAAATTGAAATAAAAACTATAACTTAAGCTAATGGGAAAATGGAAAGCTCAAGGGGAAGAATCATCACCTATAGATCGGATCGCCACTAACGTTGCTAGGAAGTACGTGTGCCCTTAGAATCAAATCCTACCATGAATTGTGAAATTTGCATGTGACATCAATGTTCTACCAAGTGTCTATGGTCAAGATTTATACAACCTAGGGTTTGGATTATTTTTAGGGTTTTAATATAAAATTAGGGCTTCAACCTAGGGTTTAGTTAAATGTTTAGATCTTAGGATTTGAATTATGAATTATTATTATTATTATTATTACTATCGTACCATGGATCAAATAATAATCACATTAATGATGGTTCATAAGTTCATATTCGAATGCACCGACATTATCTAACATTTTTAAAATGACTAATAATCTCTTAGATAATACAAGTAATGATAATAGGACATTTTCTAATGATAATACAATAAGGACTAACACTAATAATTATTTTAATAAGTATTTAACTAATCCCATAAGGGAAATGATAATATTGTCTAATGATTTTAAATCATAACTATCAATCCTAGTCATGATGATGGATACCATGATCTACCATGAATTATGAAATTCTATAGTTAGATCAAATTCTGACACACTTCTTAGGGTTAAGGTTTTAACATAAGATTTAGATTATCTAGGGTTTAGATTACTTAGGACTTTGACATAGATTTAGGGTCTTCATCCTAGGGTTTAATTCTAGGAGTAGAACTAAGATGTATGAGCTGCTTAAATAATATTGTAATAACATGGCTAGTTATACTTTAATGTTAATAATATAACTAATACTCGACCATGGTAATAATTAGTAGTACAATTGTAATAAATAGTATAACCTAGATTAGAGATAATATTTTCAAGAGATGGACACTATGCTAATGTCATCAATGGTAGTTTCATCCATAATAATTAATATTAGCGTAACATGTTAATAGTAATCATCTTGATGATAGTTAATAATAGAATTATAACCAACAACACTAACTAATACAGTATAGTATTTATTCAAAATTTCTAGCTACTAGCATTAAAATAAAACTACTCGTTATACAGATAGAAAATAATAACGATACTAATAACGAAGGTAAATGACATATTTGATTAATGAGAAGAGGTGAAAATCCTCACCTAAGTCGACTCGGTTCGAGTCGAGCTGACTCGACTCAACTCATGTTCTCATTCTCTCTCTCTTTCTTCTTCTCCTTTCCTTCTTCTTTCCTTTTTCTTTTCTTCCATTTTTTTCCTTTTCTTTCTCTCATGCTAGAATGTCTAGCAATGGCATGGACAGAACAAACCTGGACTAGGTCCAATCCCGACTTCCCAGCCGAACTCGGTTTTGGCCGAGTTGACTCAGCAGCCAAAACAACTCAAGGCTCTCTCTCTCTCTCTCTCTCTCTCTCTCTCTCTCTCTCTCTCTCTCTCTCACTCACTCACTTTCTTTCTCATTCCTGTCTCTAGACTTTCATAGGGGTTTAGAGTAGCCCAAACCCATGCCAACTTGGACCAAACTCGGCCCAGCGAGTTGGTCTTGCCAGCGGGTCAGGTTCGCTTGACTCGGCAGCGGGCGCAACGACTGCACCAACTCACTTCTTCCCTCTTTCTTTCTTTCCTTTCCTTCTTTCTTTTCTCTTATTTATGTTTTAGTTGGAAAACTCCAGCAATACTCAGACCAAACCAGGGCTAACTCGGATCGCGTTTCGACCGAGTTAAGCTGATGCGTACAGCAGCAACAGCAGTCTCTTGCTCTAATTTTCTTCTCCTTCCTATCTTTCTCCCTCCTTTCTTCTTCTAGATTCTTTCTTCTTCCTGCTGCGATGCCCAGGAGGAACTGGACCACCGGATTTAACCCGAATCGACCTTGTTTGGTGCCGGTTGAAGGAGGAAGAAGTTCCGCTATTAATGGCAGATTCTCTCCCTTTGCTTCTTCCTTTAATCCGACAACATGGGAGGGTTTCTAGGGGTGTAATGGAGCTTGGAGGATGGATGGATCGAAGGTTTGAAAAGTTTTTGGTGGTGGGTTCGGGCGTTGAAGGTTGTGGTCGATTTTCAGAGGTATGGCTACCAGGGATGGGACAGTGAACAGTTTATCATATTTATCCTCTTTTCTTGAAGCGCTAGGCTTCTCAACACCATTGGATGGATGATGGATGGTTAAGATTTAGTCCAACAGTTCAGTTTTCTCAAAACCGTGGGAAGGAAACCGAAACTGGCCCTGGTTTTGGCTTTCTATGGGCAGGAACACGATCCCACGTGAAGAGCCAATGGATGGCTAGGATTATCCTTAATGAGTAGCCAAGATTTGAGGATGAGGGACGCACTCAGATCGCCAAGCTGGCAGCAGGGGATTTCCATTTCTGAAAATGTGTTTTTCTTAGTCCATATGCGTTTGGATTTGTGTCTACACATGTGCACACTATTGTGTGAAATAGTCAGGGCTTTGCTCAGAAAGACCGCCCGCATTAGATGGACAGTTCAGATCATGTAAGGAGCCCTTCTTGGTGGGCCGCTGATCAAAGAAAATGGGTGTCTCGTCCATTGGAAGAGAAAAACAAAAGAGGGAGAGAATCCCTCCATTTACGGGAAGTCACAGGTCAAACCCATTTGACTGGGTTTCTTGACCCAGTGCTCGGATAGAGTACATGACCTATGCACATGCACCATGTGCATGGGTCCACTGTGATGATTTTAATGGATCTACCCCGTCCATTCTCTTTGGAGGCCCCCATCAAGCTCTCTGGCCAAGATTCAGGCAGATCCAATGCCTAGGTGGGGCCATACTTTCTAAACACATGGTTATTTTGTGATTTATGACTATATGACAATCAGATTAATTCTAAATGTGATCCTTGTTGATTCCTATGATTCTTAGCCTAGCTTAAGTGAAAACCATTGGTGAGTTTAGTGATCAAGTGATCTAATCATCAAGATTAGGTGATGTATCTTCTATGGGAATTTCAAAAGCTAGAGTATCGATGGGTTTATTGATCTAGGCCTTAGAATTCAACGTGGACGGTCTGACTCGTTCATCAAAGTGATTGAAGTCTTAAAATAGGTTTCTCTATTGACGTGATGGTCCATCTTGAGTAATAACTGATGGATCGCTTTGAATGGGAGGGGATTGTTTTCGACAGTCAGATCATCCCAAATTTGAATATTGATGGTCAGAAGGACCCCTAAGGATCATCTATACATTCAAGACCATCTGTCTCATGTGTTGATAATTCCCTTACTACTATCGGAGTCTTTAATAATATTATTTGCATTATTGTACTATCATTACTCACTTTATCTTCGTACATTATTATTATAAGTATGTACATAAGTATTTCATTATTTATTCATTTATTTTCAGTTGTGGTAGTATTTTACGTAGGACCCGTCCTTGGTTAGAGTCATCAATGGTTTGAACCACGTCTTGTTAAGTCATGTGTCTAAATCCTAGGTATGGCTACTACTCAGTCAGCTTATGGTTAGTTCTATAATTCGAAGGTCAAGTTATGGAAATCGATCATTAGATTGATTAATGAAACATTGTGATTGATTCATAATTTATCTGTGGAGTCCTAATGTAAACGTATGGTCCACCTGATGTTGCTAATGGATGGCTTGGTTGTAGTGGTTAAGTAATGGACTTTAACATTGAGTGGCATGGCCTGATAAATGGTGGGTCTGAGGGTTCGGGGTCTAATGTCAATCTATCAGGGTGGTTGGAATCCTAAAGATAGAGTTACCTGAAGATGTAGCTGTCCATCCTTAAAGGAAGCGGATAGACGACCTAATTATGGGTATGGATTACATTCAACCTTCGGATTTAGGGTAGAATGCAAGTGAACGTTTGCTCAAGCTAGGCTTATATTTGTTTCTAAATTTGGTTATACGATAACACCTGAGTGCTAAAAAGTATGGGGTGTTACACCTTTCTTCTAAGTTTGCAGAGTCTATGAAATCAGAATTTGAGGTGAGCATGGTGGGAAAACTGAACTATTTTCTTGGACTTCAAGTGAAACAACTTGAAGATGGAATTTTCATATGTCAAACCAAGTATGCGATAAACTTAGTTAAGAAATTTGAGTTTGAGAATGGTAAAAACTTTTCTACTCCCATGGCTACAACACTCAAATTATCTAAAGATGACACAGGTAAAAGCATTGATCTTCATCTTTACCGTAGTATGATTGGTAGTCTCTTATATTTAACAGGTAGTAGGCCTGATATCTCTTTTAGTGTAGGTGTATGTGCCAGATACCAATCTAAACCTAAAGAATCTCATCTGGCTGCAGTAAAAAGAATAATTAGATATACTTCCAGTACTATTAATTTAGGTTTATGGTATCCTTATGATACGTCTTTACAAATTATTGGATATAATGATGCTAATTGGGCAGGTAATGTGGACGAAAGAAAATCCACATGTGGTGGATGTTTTTACATCAAAAACTATCTTGTCTCTTGGTTGAGCAAGACGCAAAACTCGGTATCTTTGTCCACTGCTGAAGTTGAATATATTGTGATAGGAAATGCATGCACACAATTAATGTGGATGAAAAGGATGTTACCAGACTATGGCATTGATCAAGAAATAATACATTTATACTATTATAATACCAATGCAATAAATATATCCAAAAAATCATATTCAACATTCTCGCACTAAGCACATTGATATTCGATATCACTATATTAGAGAATTAGTTGAAAGCAAGGCTGTTATGCTTGAATTTATCAATACTGTAAAACAGCTTGCAGATATTCTAACAAAACCTCTTGATAGTGTTAGATTTTTAATTTAAAAAATGATATTCGTTTATACACTGTTTCATAACTACTTATTCTATATTGCAATTTGGTGTGTTATGTTATTGCTTTTGAATAATGTGCATTAATGCCATTTTTTTAAATTTTATAAAAAAAAATTCGGCTAACCCTGAGTTGACCACCTGGTTCGACTAGCCAAGGATGTGCTCGAGCTAGCCAAGCCATGCGCAAATGGGTTATATTGGGTATTTTTCTTTCAAAACCCCCATTCCATTCTCATCTTCTTCGGTCAACCCATGGATTCCTTCGGCCAACCCATCACTCTAGTGTCCTTGTAAGTGATTATTTTTTAATTTTCTTTTATATTTAAGTTCCTTTTTATACATTATTGTAGATTTCATCATCTTTCTTGAATCTAGAATTATATTTTGTTGGGTTTTTTTATAGAAATCTGATCTAGATCATTTCCTTTCATTTGTTGGTATTTCTTTTGCAAACCTAGTCTTTTTCTATCATGGCATCTCTTTCTAAGCGTACTGTACGAGGCCCTTAAACTGGTTCTTCCTCTCGATCCGCTAATCGGGTTGTGCGCTCTATCCGTTTACCTAAAAATGATCTAGAAAATGTATGGGATTTTCGTACCTGTAACATTGTCATTGAGTGTACTGTTAATGCTAATCATATTGACTGATTCGGTCTTGTAAAAATTCTATCCGAGGTAGGATGGGATAAGATTTTTGCGTGGGGTGGTGCGACCTATCGGTCTATCGCAAGAGGGTTGTATGCATCTATTAATACTGCGTCTTTAGATGAATTAACATTTTCCATTCAGTATATGGAAGACACAGTTACCATTAACCCTACCATCATATCATCTATTTTGGATATTGATATGGCGGAAGAGGGAATCTCTATTCCACAGATCTTTGAAGATATGTAACAAACGGAAAGAGAATCTCTCACTAGGGAGTTTTACGGTTTTAAAGCAACCTAGAGTAACCATAACTCGCTCCCCACCTACAATCTTCTTCCAAATTACCGTGTATTACATCGTATTTTTACTTCGAATGTCTATACACGTCTTGGGAATAAAATAGACCTTACTCCTTATATGATGCATATTCTTCATTCGGTCATTTCTGGTATCTGTATCTGTCTTCCATCTTTGATTACTTATCAGATTATTGATTACCGTCTTCATCCTTGTCATGGCTCTATTCCTTTTGCATATCTCATGACTTGCATTGCATTGCGTTATAATATTCAAATCCCTGCAACTGAAGCACCATAGTTTCATCTCCTTTTTGGTAATGTTAATATCAACATGATGCAACTTGAGCCAAGGCCTGAGCAACGAGGACATCAGGAAGGTGTTCCTGAAGAAGATGTGAACATGGATGATATATTTATAGATCTGAAAGAAACTAATGATACCGATGACTCTGATTTCTAGCCCTCAAAGTTCTTAGAGAGGTTGGATAATTTAAAGAAGAAGGTGGATGACCTGCATGTCTCTCAGAAACACCAGATGAAGTACATGAAAAAGTACTTTCATCGCTTCAGCAGGAATCTGCGAATTAATGACCCTGACATGTCAACACCATCCTCCTCTAATTCTAATTAATTTTCTTAAACTCTTAGTCTGTAATAACTTACTATATTTTTACTCTTGCTGACATACATTTGGATATGGCACTTTGCTATGCTTATTTTATACTACTAAATCCTTATATTTTTTGCTCCTTATTTCCATTTTGCTTCATTGATTGATTCTTCCTTTGTCAACTTCTAACAAAAAGGGGGAGAAATATTTTATTTTTGTGATATGGACATGAGATCATCATTTCTCTCACAAATATGAGCACACACATATTTGCATGCACTCTATGAACTATATTTTTGCAGATATGACTAAGTGCTCAGGGAGAGTGATATGGATGCAGGATCTAGGGGGGAGTGATACATGATTATTAGTGTTGACTCAAAAGATTTGTGCTGTTTGAGATGTTGTAATATGTTATGCTAAGTTGTATTAAAGTTTTGTCACGAAATTGACAAAGGGGGAGATTGTAAGTGCTTATAATTAAAACACATATTAGTTTGTCAAATTTCATAGTCCGGCTGTGAACGCAAACTCAACTGAAGATAAGTTATTGACTCGATTAAGTACCTGGAAAGAAGATTCAACATCTCAATGTAAGATCAAAGCAATGGTTCGAAGTTCATAACACTTCGTATGAGTCAACCTCCAGGTGGTATAAACCTAGTTGGACCATAGGATAGGTGTATTTTACTCATGCATATCTTGGAACACATTTCATGTTAAATACACACTAGTTAGGCCAGCCCAAAGTCTAGTTCGGCCAGCCTAACTACTTGGACCAACCATGTTACATTCGGATAAAAATCAGATCTCATAAGATCAAAATTTGCAGTAGGTTCGGCGAGCCTAAGATGGGTTTCGGCCAGCCGAACCTGACTTCGGCCAGCCCAAGGAAGTTTAGTCAAGTTTCCAACAATGGAACGATTTCAGAATCTAGGCTACTTAGGCCAGCCGAACTTACGCTTAGGCCAGCCAAACCCAGGCTTAGGCCAGCTGAAGTTTGAAAGATTTTATCCCACAATTTTTAGATTATAATTAGAACGTGATCTTTGGAGTTAGGCCAGTTGAACTAAATCTTAAGCCAACCAAATTACATAGATCCTTGGCTATAAATAGAGGCTTTCTCTTATATTCTAAATCACGAAAATTCATATACTTTTACCGTGTTGTAAAGAAAGATCTCTCAAGCCTCTTTAAGCTATTTGTGTTGTAATTCATATTTTATTATCAGCTTATTCTATTCTCCTTTTCAAAGTTAGTTTTAATTGTTTTGATAAGAGTAATCAATACTGTACTTTGAGAAAAAGGAGAATTGAATTTGCAGCCATAAGGTTTCATTCATTTAATTGAAAAACTATTAGATCCCTATCTCTTTAGGTTGAACTCATACATCGGCTTCATCAACATCTTAAGAACGAGATCGCTGCACTCAAGCTACAGCTACGACTTCGACTCTCTAAATCAAAGATAAGTACTATTTATTTTAATTACTTCAATTTTGGGTTTTTCTGAGATAGCCCAGAAATCTCAAAGGGTTTGTTTGTGGTGAGCCCGTAAAATCACAAAGCGGGTTTATTTGTGGTGACCCCATAAAATCACAAAGCGGGTTTGATTGTGATAGCCTATAAAAAAAAGCCAAAATTACGAAGGTAGTAATTTTGGGAGTGGAGTCGGTTGCATTGAGGCACCGAACCACTATAACTCTTTTGTGCATTATGGTAATTGGATATTATTATTTGTGTTATTATGCTTTCTTTATTGTTGAGGGCTAAATATTGCATATAGACCCCAAATTATCACATGATTTTGCGAACATGATAATGTTTAACGTCCTATTTTAAACATGTTTGTGTTGCAAGGTGAATTTAAGAGCCTAAACTGAAAAAGGGTGCTAAAAGCATGGATTTGATGCTCAAGAATCACCAAGGCAAGGGATGGATCTTAAGGGACCGAGATTGAAGAATTCACATGCCAAAGATTCGAGAAAATCAAGTGATTAAAGTAAAAGGGGCCTGAAAATCATCCTGAATACAAGATCACAAGGTTCCCACCATTCATTTGGCTTAAAACTTCATATCTAGCCTGAGGACCCTAAATTAACTGTACACGTAAAATTTCAGGCATTAGATCTTTGTGGAAATGACCCAACAGACAGATCAGCCCATAAATCACTGATTTGTAGCCCACCTAATCTTTGGATATGCTTCAATTTTTATCTCAACCCCTTAAATTAGATGAGGAAGCAGATGGTCGGAGTAGATTTCTCATGAAAATCACAATGGGCCCCACCTTGGGGTGTATGCACACACAGCGCATGTAATCGCGCACTACACCGGACTAAGGATCCGGTCAAAGTCGGGTTGACCCGACCAACCTCCCTTCGTGAGGCAGTAAACACAGACATGCGTCCGTTGACGTGATTAGTGGTCGACCATGATCGTCCATTTGGATGATCAGGACGGTCCATTCAATCCAGGGGGTAGCCACGACCCTAGCCATGGAGTCCTACTCCCATGCACGTGTACACACGAGGATCACCGTCAAACGCAAAATGAATGGCGGGAACAAAGATACAGTGGGCTGCACCAAAACTCTATCAAAACCACCCATTTTTGACAGAAATTTCGCTAGGAATCCAATGGACAGGGTGAATTTCTCTGAAAACATCACTGTGGGGCCCATCAAACACCTCAGTACAGGTTTATACACAATTACACACGTCCTCATGTCTGGCCCTCCCTGGGCCATTATGCGATCAAAGGAAGGGTCGGATGTAAGATCCAAACCGTCCACACGCTGTAAAAAGTGGCCGACCACAGCCATGCAATCAGAATAGAGGTCAGGTCGTTCACTGTTCCAAAACTCTGCTAAACACAGCTGCCTCCGCAGTTCTTTTGCTGTTGCTGCGTAAACAACACTTGCACTAGCATCCACCGACTCTAACCTCCCAGCTAGGGCTATACATGAACCGGGCTAGCCCGATTAACTCGCTCGACTTAGCCCGAAAAAGCTCCACTCGGCCCGACCCGGAACTGAGTTCGATCTGGGACGAGCCATTTTCTTCAGCTCGAAACTGAGTTCGAGTCGAGTTCGAATAGGTATCAATTCGACCTAACTCGGTCCTAAACCCGACTCGGCCTGACCCAGCCCGACTTAGCCGTTTACATATATATATCCTAAATCCTTACCCTAACCATTTGAGATAGAGAAGTGAGAACGTCGCCTGACCCATAAACTTGCTGTAAGGTCCGAAACTGGCCTGAACTCGTCTGATTGCTGACCGGGCCGAGTTCGGGCTGGACATGTTGGCCCGGTGACCGAGCCGGGCCGGGTTTGGGCTAGGTATTGCTGGTGACCGGGCCGAGCCTAGTTCGACTCGGTTGGGCCCGATGTACACCCCTACTCCCAGCCAACCTTCTTTGGCTATAAAAGAGAGGGAGAGAAGGACGTGAAGATCTATCCTAGGGCGTGGGAGCAAAGGCGAGAGAGAGATAGCGTGGAGCCGGCACCAAGAGTTTCTCCTTCTTCTTTCCTCTTTATTTTTCTTCCCTTTCCCTGGCTTTATTTATGTCCTTCCTTTAAGAGATTAGTTTAATCATGATTATGATAGGCTAAACCTCTTAGCTAGGGCTAAGAGGTGAAGCTTTTAGCATGATGGGATGCTTTCTATGGTTTTGATTCATGTTTAAGTTGAACTACCTTTGATTCAAGTTTGATTATAAGGAATGCTTTTAGTATTTAATGGTTTGTTGTGACTTAAATTACAATGGATCTGCGATAGCTTTGAGCATGTTCTTTGCATTATTGTGATTATGAAATTAGGAACCCTGTTGTTCACCATCGCCCCTTGGACATGGTTGGATGATGGAATCCTTTTAATCTTCATAATTATCTCAGAGTGTTTATGGATTGGTAAATTCTGTTGTTTGCTTTGCCTCATGGATATGGTTTTGCGATGGAATCAATGCAAGTTCTCACACCTCTCACCTATTGAGGACTAGATCAAAGGAAGTTTAGAATTGATTTTTAATGAAATATCTTCCAACTGGATGAAGACAGGACTCTGGTTCCAGTTGTGTTCATGAATCAAGCATAGATCTCCTTGATCTCTACAAGTAGATCCTTGGAATCCCTAGTTTCCCACCTTTGAATTTTACAAGCTACATAATTCACAATTATTCTCTTAATTTCTCCTGATTTAGATTACATCTTCTTCTAGTTCTAGTTCTAGTTACTTTCAGACTACGTACAAGGTCAATCCCTGGGGATTCAACCTTGGTCATACCGAGATTATTACTACATCGCGACCCTATACTTGGGGTGGTGAACAAGTTTTTGGCGTCGTTCCCGGGGACTAACGATTGCATTTTTCTGAGATTAACTAGTTTTAGAATTAGGTTAAGATTAGGGATTTCTAACTTTAGGATTAGGTTTTCCTGTTTGATTTTAAGAAACTAAATTAACTTTCCTATTTTATAGGATCTCGATATAGACTTCTAAATTGGTAATCTGTTTCTAATTTTTTCTATTTTTAGGATTAGGGTTTATTTTTTGTTTTCAAAAACTAATTTACTTTGTAATTTTAGGTTTAGAATTTTCCTAATTTATTTTTAGGAACTTTATATTTTTTGTTTTTAGAAATTTTCCTTTTTAGAACTTAGTCTACTTTCTATTTTTTAGAAACTTTCTATTTTTAGAATTCCTATTTTTAGAAACCGACTTCTTTTGTTTTGTTTTGCAGGATTTCAATTAAGAACTTCTAATTTGGTAACCTCTTTCGAACTATTCTCTCTTTCTTTCTAGATTTCTATTTCTTTTCTTCTTCTTTTTTAGGTTTAGGTTAGAATCTGAGATTGAGGGCTGAGAGTGTTTCATGCCCAAGTGGGTCCGTGACAACACTTGACATCTCTTGACTGAAGGAGGATTGGTTGAGGGGTTAACTATCCATCGTAGGACTAGACACAGCTCGAGATCCCCAGAGTTAATTGAGGTTATGGCCGCAAATCAACTGGCCAATCAACCAGAGGGACAACCTCAACCTCGGGTTGGGGAAATCCAAGATGAGAATGAGGTGCATCAAGCACCCCCGCCTCGTACTTTACACGATTATTTGCAGCCGGCGGAGGTGAACATGCCCTCATGTATGGTTTTTCCAGAGAATATAGGACACATGGATATCAAACCAGGGGTGATCCAACTCCTTCCTAAATTTCATGGGCTTAAGTCAGAAAATCCATATTTATACTTGAAAGAGTTTGATGAGATCATATCCACTTTATATTTTACAAACGTGTCTGAGGACACAGTTAGGCTGAAACTCTTTCCCTTTTCTTTGAAAGAGAAAGCTAAGACATGGTTACATTCACTACGTCCCAGATCTATTAGCACATGGAATGACATGATAAGGGAGTTCATAAAGAAATTTTTTCCACATCATAAAACGAACACCCTTAGAAAGTCAATCATAAACTTCGCCCAAAAGGAGGATGAAACATTCTTCCAATATTGGGAAAGGTTCAAAGATCTTGTCAGTTCATGCCCACAACACGGTTTTAAAACGTAGCACATTACATACTTTTTCTATGATGGTTTGACATCTTCCATGCACCAATTGGTTGAGACAATGTGCAATGGGGAATTCATGAATAAAAATGTCGATGATGTGTGGGACTACTTGGATAAACTTACTGAAAATGCACAATCATCGGACACTTACCCAAAATTAAGCACCACGTATAGGCCCACTCAATCAAATGAGAGGAGTGGATTATACCTTCCGAAAGAGGATGATGATATTAATGCTAAAGTATATAATCTCATAAGAAAATTCGAGACCATAGAAATAAAGAAGGATAAGGTTAAGGAAACTGTTTGCGGTATTTGTGCTTGCAACTTTCACACAACTAAAAATTGTCCAACAATACTTGCCTTTCAAGAGGTGCTGAATGAGCAATCCAATGCCGTGAATAATTACCAAAGACCTTACAATGGACTTACCTCCAATACATATAACCCTAGTTGGAGAAATCATCCAAATTTCAGTTAGAGGAATGGATAAACTGCTACTCCTCAAGGTTTAATCAAATTCCAAATCACGGGAAGCCTTAAGAGGATCCGGTTCAAAAATATATTTGAGACCAAGAACAACTCAACCAGGAAATCATATCGGCTTTGGGATCACTTACATTATCTATTCAAAGAATAGAGTCGCACTTAACAATTAAGGGAAAGGGATGCTTCCTGCTCAACCTCTCCCTAATCCTAAACTACAATATGAGATAAGTGATTCAAGCTCTTCAAATTAGATGGAGCAAGCTAAATCTATCACCACTCTTAGGAGTGGGAAGACCATTAACAAAACCATTCCGGTTAGGGCTGAAAAGCCTAAGGAACCAGAAGATGACAATAATGATAGATCTTGCCATGCCCCACAAGAATTAGAAGCAGAACCTCAAGAGAAGCCGATTGTTTCATTTCCCCAACGGTTGGTTGCACCAAAACCTCTCTCTAACTCTCAGGATATTCTAGAGGTGTTAAAACAAGTAAAGATCAATTTCCTCTACTTGATGCCCTAAAACAAATACCTTTCATATGCCAAATTTCTAAAAGACTTGTGTACTACCAAAAGACAGCAAAATATTCGAAAGAAAATCTTTTTAACTGAAAAGGTGAGTGCCATCCTAAAGCAAGATGTGCCACAGAAATTCAAAGATCCCAGTAGCCCAACCATACCCTGTGTAATCATGAAGTACCAAATTAAGCATGAACTTCTTAACTTAAGAGCGAGCGTAAATCTAATTCCCTACTCGGTGTACAAACAATTAGGTTTGGTTGAATTAAAACCTACCCTAACCACATTATCGCTCGGTTCGTGTACCGAGAGGGATAATTGAGGATGTGTTGGTCCAGCTTGACAAATTCTACTACCCTGTAGATTTTATCGTCCTGGATACGAAACCCATCAGTAACATGAGCACTCAGATTCCCATCATTCTTAGTTTCTCATTCCTTGCCACTTCAAACGCAGGATGAACGGCGGGAAGATTTGATACAGTGGGTCCCGCTAAACTCAAACAAAACCACCCATTTCTGACTGAAATTTTGCCACGGATTCAATGGACGGAGTGGATTTCTTCATTAATGCTGATCAGGGGCCCACTACACATCCCAGCATAGATTCATGTGCAAGAACGTGTGCAGCAGCATCCAGCCCTCCGTGGGCTATTATATGATCATGGACACGATCGGTTGGATGATCTGAACCATCCAGATGGAAGCCCGATCAAGGCTGACCACCACTATGGAGCCAAAATAGATTGTGCCATGACCATCGTCCCAAAACTCTCATTCCAATGCAAGATGGTTACATTTCGCTGCGCAAGGTGTGAAAGGAGTTGTTGCATAAGCTCTCCACCGACTTCTAGCCACTGACCCTCTCCAAGCCTATAAAAGAGAGAGAGAGAGAGAAAGAGAAAGGGACGTGAGGGGCTATCCAAGGAGGTGAGCAAGGAGACGTGGAAAGAGAGAGAGAGAGAGAGAGAGGAAGAAGCGTGGATGGCTAGGAGTTCTTTATCCTTCTTTGGTTTTTTTCTTTCCCTTAATGTTTTTCTGAGATTTAGCATGATCATATCTGTGATTGGCTAAACCTCTTAGCTAGGGTTAAGAGGTGAAGCTTGTAGCGTGATGGGATACTTTCGATGCTTTTAATTCATGTTTAAGTTAAACTCTCTTTAATTTTAGTTTGATTACTGTTTCGACAAGAAACGAATGCGTTTGATTTGGGGGAATTGAATGATAACAAAGAAATAATGAGAGAACATTGATCACAAAGTTTTCATTCTGAGTTCATTTACATCCTTGCATATCCCTTGATTCTGAGATAGATTACAATGAATAAGCACAATGAATGGAAGAGAAGGTAGTTTAATCACAATTTTAGTAGCACTTCGACGCTTTTGATGCTCATCACAAAGGCAAATGGGTTATGCGAACTCAAAGTCTTTGATTCTGAGTTGTGTCGGTGCACAATTGAGAAAACGCTTGTGGGCCACATGATGCTCCATCACAAGGGTTGTGCACTCTCATCTGTTGTGCACCCAACAATTGAGGAATTTCTATCTCTTCTATGGCCTCCTTGAGATTCTCTAACTCCTATCTTCTCTCACTTTTTCTTCTTGCTTCTCTCTCTCCCTGCCCTTTCCAAATGGAGGTAGGAGAGAGGTATTTATAGACATTCAACAAGTGTGGAGGTCATCTGTCCGAAGATGGAAGTTCACAAGTTTAGATAGGGAATGTGAAATGCACAAGGCTTGTATTAGAATAAAAGCCATGCTTTAGGACAAGTTTCCACAAGGAGTGGCGTATGGGACTTGCTTCAAGGCAACAAAAGCTTGTCTTCAAGACATATTTCCATGAGAAGTGGTGTGAGAGGCTTGGATTTAGACATGCTCCCTCTTCAAATGGCGCATGGAACTTCCATCAAGACAAGAAAAGTTTAACATCTCGAAAAAATCCGTACAAAAACCCGAGTACCACCTCAGGCAGAAATACCTAAGGACAATATCCCATCATAATTTAGGCGAAATTTGGTTAAGTGTTAAACTAAATAATAGGTGGATTTAGCTTGGGCCACCATTTCCACAAATGAGAAGACCTAAAACCATTAATACCACTGACTCAACACTACATAAAAACCTAGGAAAAATCCCAAGAGCATGTCTCTCTCAGGAGTACATTGAAACCCCATATCAGACCTGGACCGCACGTCGAGAATCCGATGACTGCAAAACTATAGGGTTATGTCCATCCTACTGGGCTTGATAACCATCGCGAGAGTTGAGTCCAGATAGTATCCAGAAATGCACAACTTGAGCTTTGAGTGAAGTGTGTGAGAAACGCGAATATCTTTAGAAAATGTTTTGAAACTTAAGTGAATTGGGCCCTTCACTCATGCAAAAAAATGAGGATTTCGGACCGTCAATTTCGGACCAAACTTTACCCATGGGAAAAGGAAATTTTCCTACACATATCAGTATAACCATGGCCCCAATCGAGTAAGTACGATCGTTGATCTGACACAGGTCCTCCATGATCGATTTGCTCATCTAATCGTACTGAAATCACATCCTGGCATAGATCCATTGTTAGGTAACTTATATTATGATGTAGGTGAGTAATGGGCCTCCCTAAGTGCCTTGTTTATCAAAAATAGTCACCCTTTGGATATAACCTAAGTATACCAGGGCCCTGGGGCCATTTGCATCACTTCTGAGCCTTTATATAGCCCTTATACCACCTCATCTCTCTCTCTCTCACGCGAATTTCTCTAAACCTTAGGAGAGAAAAGAGTAAGGAGAGGAAAAATCCTAGGAGATCATTGCTGTGATTCTCTCCCATAACTCCACACCTCAAATCACCTTCTCATTTCACTACACCATTGGTTTCAGCTACGATTTGGGTAAGAAATCCTAACCCTAATACTATAGTTGACATCCAGAATGGTTGTTTGTCAACCTAGCTAACCAATTTCACCATTTAGGGACTCAACGCTCTGTTTTTGAGAACGTAGAATTCGAACCGAGTCTGAATCGAGTATTTCGATAAAAAGTGCGAACTATAAACGTTTAGGTTATGGTTTTCAATGCTTTCAATGTCAGCTAATGATTTATATCTAACTTGATTGCTACCATATCATCTTAGACACATCAATTTTGATATCTTTTACATGTATGAACTATGTTGAACAAAATATGCATCCCATGTGTTTGTTAAAATGTTTGAATGAACATGTAAATATCATTTGTGCCTGCCATGACTACCAATCTAGGATTCATCGTTGTTATATGCATACTGACCTCTTTGTATAAGGATTTGCTGAGACATACGTTGTAACTAACCTAGTCTACAAATTTGGTGAAGTGTAGCCTAAGTGTTTGATAAAATGTCTGAATGAGAAAATGATGATGATTTGTATTTATTAAGGGTATTGAGATAGGATTCTCAATTACTTATGCATATGCATAGTGTCCTTCATGTAACCTTAATGGCGTCTATGCGATTTATGGATAAATTACAAGTGCTAGGAAATATGATTAATGTGTATGATGAAATGCACAAATGAGGAATTTATTTGAATTGTTTGTTAAATGCTAAGATTATTATTACATGTGCTTACTTATTGCATCTGAGTAAGATTGGGGCTACAATGTAGTCCAGGCAATCGGTAACAGTCCCCGTTTGAGTGGCTAAATTTGTCTCGCCACATTGGATATATTCGATGAATCCAGGTCGCACAACGATTGTCAACAGTGGTTAGGCCATGAGGGGTGCTTACACGCTCCATGTCGGTTAAGTCAACGTGCGCTCATACCAATCGAACTTGTCTAATAAACCGATTGGCCTATTGTATGTTTACCATGTATGGACACTACTGTTTAAACCTAAGGTACCCCCTACCAATGTAAAAGCCCACTTTAACCATGGTACCATGATCCACTAAGACTCATGAGTTGGGCATGGTGGTGTATGGGACACCGTATTCGAGCTGTTGGCTTATGCTGAGGTTACGAGCCTCCCCGTACTGACCAGTGAGCAACCCAAACTCGTGAGCCGAGCATAGTGGTGTATGGGATACCGTGTTCAAGCTGTCGACCTATGCTGAGGTGACGAGCCTTCCGTAGTGACCGTGAGTATAAACTTTGAACTTGCCTATTGACTGCTTTTCATTAGGAGTGATGCCCTATAACTTACCTATCGTATGTAATTAAATAAGATTGACGACCCTAGATGGATCCTTCGGTTCAGGGTAATGATATAGAGGAAGGTACCTTAGCTTTCCAAACCTACTGTATGAATAAGCTTAATTAAGTACTTGGCTAACACGGCCATGCATCACATTACATTAGATAGGATGTGCTTTTAGCGAGGAAGGTGCACTTTAGGGAGTGTTGACATATGCAAAATTAGTTGTCGGAGTCACTTTTAAGGGAGCTTTGTACGAGGGCATATATCATTACTTGCACTCCATTCCTGCATTAACAAGAGTAGTTAGGAAGTGATTATTATATTGCATTATCATTACTGCTTGATTGAATTGATAACATATTAACATATGCCTTATAGTACAACTGAGTTGATCACTCACTCCCATCCTGGGACGGTATTTTAAAACACCAACCAGACTCTGGTTTAGATGTAGGTGATGACGAAGTTTATGCGATGGAGCAGGACTTCATGGATGAGGAGGAAGAGTTCTCCTACGTTCAACTCTCGGGCAGGTCTATGTAGATCCCATACCGATGCGCAAGGACTACTGGGATACTTATTTTAGGTAGACATCATACATTTCCTCATTTTGTATAATTTGAAATAATACGTGTATATATTCAGCCCGGTTACATACTCATACTCCGAAGTTTGTGAAACGCTTTCATATTTAAATACATATGCTTCAGTCTTCCGCTTGCTTGATTTAATTGTATTTGGAGTATGATATGTTGTTTTAGTATAATCCCACTCATGTTTAACTCATTAATATGGATGAAATCTGAACATCATTATCCATATTGTATAAGTGATGTGCTGGACCTCAAGAGTAGAGCTTTGCTCGACCCTCGAAATTCAGGGCATTACAAGTTGGTGTCAGAGCATGATTTGAATTAAACTAGACCCGGGTTATAAGTAACACGACGCACTCTGACTTAGGAAGGGGGCAATGGAATTTAGAGACCACATTAGGATCGCAAGTTTTCACCGACAGGTGAGATCAAACGCTGTAGTTCAGTCCATAACGTACATTAGACCACGTGAATTGACCCAAGACACCTCTGGGTTGTCAGTCGATGAGTCTAGATCATTGGTCGACGAATGCCAAATCAAAAACAGATCCAAAAGGCGTGAATACGCGCATCTTGAATTACGAAATCGGACCATGCATGCCAAAAACCCCAAAACACAAAATGTGGTGGGGCCCAGGGGGTCTCACGCATCAAACAGGCACCCCGGGAGGGGGTGGCCACCGCCCCAGGGCAACGCCATTGTTGAACACCCCAGAGGGGCGCAACAGCACCACCCGGATGGCGGCGCGCCGCCGGCCTCCACAGATGGGCGCGGCAGCACCGTGGCAACGGCAGCATACCACCACCGGCCGACCCATGTGGGGCCTCCCACTTAACCCCCATTACCCATTTTCACCCCATTTTTCCCTATTCCTAGCCCCACCAACACCCCAAACCCTCCAAAACTCTCTTTCCCTCTCAAATCTCCTTCTCCATACACTCAAATCTCCCATTTCTTTTACATCCTACACCCTTCCACCACTATTCTTCTAAAATAACCCATTTCATCCTCTCATTTCTCTTATTCTCACCTATTTGGGCATAAAGACCCTCTTTTTATGTCTCATAACTTCCATATCTTCAAACCCACTTCATTCCTAAAGCCTTTGCACCTCCATGCCTCTCTTTGAGCTTGTCACCACTATTTTCTCCATCTCAACACTCCTTTCCCTTATGGGAAAGAAGAGAGCGGCCTTGGATGAAGCCGGGCCTAGCCATCCAAGCCGTTTTAGGAAGAAGGCGAGTGCCGAGACTAGTACAAGCACTGAGCGAAGGTTGAAACGATACCTCGACCCTCGAATCCAGTTAAAAAGGTCTCTACTGGCGGGCGCCGAACTCAGTAAGTTCCGTGATCACAAGGTTGTGTTTAAAGCTCTTGTTGACGAGAAATTATTTAGATTATATCCAATGATGGGCATCCTTTTAGAAAATGGGTGGGGTCCTATATTCAAAGGGAAAACTCATGTAAATGAAGGCACCGTACGAGCCTTCTATGCTCACATTCGGGACCCAACTCTAGAACCTCTTCAGTTTATCATACCATTGGGAAGAACTCATGCCAGGGTCGATGTGGATGTCATGGCATGTATCATGGGAATAGAACGTGGAGTTGTACATATCAATGAGACAAATCTCGCTAGTGAGCAGGAGAGAAATCGTCGCACACGTTTCCTTTGCGGCCAACTTAAGGAGTGGAGGTGAGGGAATTGCCTCGCATCGACCAGTATGACAACGGATTTCTGCCTGCTCCATCATATATGCACATATAACATGTATCCTAGATCAAGCAACCATACAAAATGTACTAGGTTCATGATGGACTTCCTACACAAGGTTGCATAGGGAGAAAAAGTGTGCCTGCCTACTCTTGCCTTGACTTAGATAATTAATACTATACGATTTGCTCAAGGAGACTCCTCACTCCCTTTCAGCTGACTTATTTGTAAGATCGCCCGCAACTTCAGATTCAGACTCCATATGGATAATCTCGCCCTAATCCACTTCATCAATGAGACTACACTTAACAACATGGGAATATGCCCTAGGCAACGCCAAGCCAGAATCGATGAGATAGAGGATGAGATAGAGGAAGAGACTGAAGAAGAGGAAGGCACTAAAGAAGAAGAAGAAAATGAAGAAGAGGAAGGTAGTGAGGAAGTGGAGCAAGAAGAAGAAGAGGGGGCCTAGGACACAGATGGGGGACCTCCTACTGCTCGTGAGGACCACCATGATCGGGCTGCCCTAGAAGCCCTCATGGCCAAGATTGAAGAAAACCAGGCCTACTTAAAGCAGAAGTTCAAGGAGAACCAGGCCTACCTGAAACAAAAGTTCAAGAAGATGTCTCGCACCCTAAAGGCCTTCCTGTGTTGTATGCAAGATAAGGGAGCGCCTCCACCTTTGCCAGAATCGGAAGACTAGTTATATGTTTGTAGTTGTTTCCTTGCTCCTTTTGTAATAGCCTTGTTTAGGCTTAGTTTGGATGTTAGGTTAGTACGTGTTAAAGCCTTTTTGTTAAATTAGCTCACATGCATTCTCTGTCATAATTCATGTAATACTACATCATGTGTATTGTGACAAATTTTGGTTAAATGAAATGCATGAAGTTTCTTTTGTTCAAAAATGTGTAGAATGTTTGGAAAAGGTGGTTGATGTTATCCTAATCCTGTAAACGTTGCACCCTATGTTGTATATAGGGAATGCCTCCTAAGATCACTCGGAATATGGCACATCTCCCACTTGGCGGATCGACTGATGGGGCCCCTCTCCCAAGCGATAGCCACACAGACCCTAGTTTGGGCCCGGGTATTGAGACAATGCCGGATTCACAACCGGCCACTAATCCCACAAATGGGCCAACACTGAGTGCACCACCGGTTCTGGGTCAGAATCGTGCATCCTTGTCGACGCCACACATGCCTTAGGCAGCCTCTCCCCCTGATAAGTTAGAGCAAATGATGTTCCTTATGCAACAACAATAAGTTCTGGCCACTATAGTGGGGACCATCGTGTAGAACATGAATGTGGCCCCATCGATGCCACCTGTACAGTTTACTAGGGCTATGCCCACAAATGGCCTATTCAAATGCTTTCAGTGCCTTCATCCTCCCACTTTTGCGGGTACTCACAGACCCGAGGAGGCTAAGTACTGGTTGGATCGCATATCCAAGATGTTGAAGCCGCTGCACTGTACTAAAGTAGAGCAAGTTGAGCTTGTTACTTATATGTTTGAAAAGGAGGCTAGTCTTTGGTGGGATAGCATCCTATGAACCGTTCCCAAAGGATTTGTGTGAACTTGGGACGAGTTCGAAACTCGTTTTCATGGAAAGTACTTCCCCCTCACTTACCTAATGAAAAGCAGGGTGAATTTCTCCGCCTCTGATAAGGACGAATGACCGTGGCAGAATACGAGAACCGTTTTACAGAGCTGGCCAAATATGCTCCATTAATCTTAGCAAATGAGCCGATGAGAATGCGGTGACTTTCAGATGGGCTGCGAGCTGATATCCGCACTAAGATGTGTTGCGCTAGCATTCCCAACTATGCTGAGCTAGTGAACATATCCCTGGAAGCTGAGCAGGATGGTGAAAGAGTGTCTCGGACACGTATGCCAATGGGCCCGAGGCCTCGGCCTAAATTACAGAACCGGCTGCTTCTCGGTAAGAGGACATGTATGAATTCGCCTCCCAAACCAATGACTTCACCAGCTCAGCAGAGGCGATTTGATCTTTGGTGCATCTACTGTAATAAGATGGGCCATACAGAACCCTTTTGTTTTACTAAGATGAAGGACAGTGGTTTTATGCCACCTCAAAAGGTCAACCGCCAGCCATCACATGTTATTTCAGCTCCACCCCTGCGATTTATGCCCTTAGCACAGCCATTCAACTGACTTCCCGCACCTCAAAATAAGCTGCCTCAATGACCTATGGAAGCATAACCTAATCGTCCACAACAAGCTCGAGTACATGGGCTCACCGCTGAAGCACTTGAATCTATGGTTGCAGTACCGCTAGCTTTTGAAGTTACTGCCCACATCCAAGGTACACCTGTATTTCTGTTGGTGGACACCAGGTCCACTATTTCCATGATAGCATACTCTACAATCAAGTGATTAGGGCTGAACACTACTCCTATGATTGGGGTGAGAGTCATCGTAGTAGCAGGAACTTTTACAAATGCCACTAAGCTTTGTAAGAATTGCTCGACAAACTTAGGAACCAGAGTGGTGTGCATTGACTAGATTGTCACCACGATATTTCATTACGATGTCATCCTCGGCATGGATTGGCTCACCAAAATGAAGGCAAAGATTGACTGTGAAACCAGATTGGTGATTGCCCATGGACCCAAAAACACGACCTTCACTTTCCCAGTTCAGGTCAGTTGTCCTTACAGCATTCGTTGTTATGCTTCCTTATTGAAAAATGTTGATGGTCCTCACTTGGGGACATGCCAGTAGTCCAAGATTTCATGGATGTGTTCACAATGATCCCTGGACTACCTCCTCAAAGCGAGATCAACTTTACTATCGACCTTGTGCCAGGTGCGACACCTATCTCTTTATTGACGTACCGCATGCCTCCGTGTGAAATGGAGGAACTGAGGAAACAGATTGTTGATTTGTAAGATTCAAGTTTTATATGGCCGAGCGTATCTCCTTGGGGAGCACCTGTATTGTTTGTGAAAAAGAAGGATGGATCGTTGCGGTTGTGTATAGATTATCGTAGGCTAAATCACATCACAATAAAGAACAAGTATCCCCTACCCAGGATAGATGACCTATTTCACCAGTTGAAGGGGGCACAGTATTTCTCTAAAATAGACTTACAGTCTGGGTATCATCAGTTGTGCGTTAGGAATGAAGACGTGTAGAAAACAGCTTTCAGAACCAGCTTTAGGCACTACGAATTCCTTGTGATGCTGTTTGGACTTACAAATGCACCGGCTGTATTCATAGATCTCATAAACCGGGTATTTCAGCCGTATCTGTACCGATTCATCATCATGTTTATAAATAACATTTTGATATGCTCCAAGAGTCAGAAGGATCATGAAAAGCACCTGCAATCATTCTTTGATACTCTCAGGCAGAACCTATTGTTTGCACAATACCGAAAATGCGACTTCTGGAAGGAAGAAGTCAAGTTCTTAGGACACATAGTTTCCAAAGAAGGAATCACCGTGGACCTTGCCAAGGTGACCATGGTACAGGACTGGGAGCAGCCCAGCTCAATTATAAAAGTGAGTATTTTCCTTGGACTTGCCGATGATTCATTAAATATTTCTCCAAGATAGCCCAACCATTGTCGTAACTCACTCGGAAAGATCTTAAGTTAGTTTGGAACGAGAAAGCAGAAACAACCTTTCAGGAATTAAAGGAAAGCTGATGTCCACACCCATGCTTGTACTGTCAGAGTAAGGGGTTAAATATACTATATACACCAACGCATCTCAAGTCGGTTTGGGTTGTGTACTTATGCAGAAGGATAGGGTGATCGCCTATGTCTCATGACAGTTGAGGAAACACAAAGAAAACTACCCCACTCATGACCTGGAATTAGCGACAGTTATCTACGCATTAAAGCTCTAGAGACATTACCTCTACGGAGAGGAGTTCGAGCTCTTTTGCGACCACAAGAGCCTCAAGTACATCTTTA
This sequence comes from Magnolia sinica, assembly GCF_029962835.1. NCBI lineage: Eukaryota > Viridiplantae > Streptophyta > Magnoliopsida > Magnoliales > Magnoliaceae > Magnolia > Magnolia sinica. The sequence continues at coordinate 49,659,020 of NC_080580.1, forward strand.
CACAAAGGGACCTGAATATGAGGCAACACCGTTGGATGGAGACTTTGAAAGACTTCACTGGCAAGGCCAACTTTGTGGCCGATGCGTTGAGCCACAAGAAAATAATTGAATTTGTAGCCCCACTAATGATTGAAGAGTGGAATATGGTGGAGTTTGTGTAAGATTTCGAACAGAAGCTGACAATGGAGGAGCCATTCGAGAGCGTCGCACACATCCACGTGCAGCCACTTATTGATGACCGAATCATTGTGGCTTAGGAAGAAGATGAATTGTTGGTAAAGATGAGAAAACGTGTAAGTGACAGTGAAGAATCTGAATGGAGGGTTGGCTCAGATGGATGTTTGCGATATCGTGGCCACCTATGCGTCCCAAACCATCATGACTTAAGGAGAATTCTAGAAGCCACACACAATTCAAAGATGAAGATGCATCCCGGCAGTACGAAGATGTATTGAGACATGAAGCGTTCATACTGGTGTGACAACATGAAAGCCCAAATAGTAGATTTTGTGTCCCGATGTCTCACGTGATAATAAGTCAAGGCCGAGCATCGCCGACCCCTTGGTTTACTTCAGCCCATGCCCATAGCTGAGTGGAAGTGGGATTTCATATTTATGGATTTCATTTTTGGGTTATCAAAGACGAGGAATGGGCATGACTCCATTTGGGTGATTGTGGACCGATTGACGAAATCGGCCCATTTCCTCCCGATTAGGATTTCTAACTCGGCAGACAATCTAGTCAAGCTGTACATCAAGGAGATAGTACAACTGCATGGGGTTCCTATAGAGATTGTGTCAGACCGAGACACATGATTCATGCCTATTTTCTAGACTCGAATCCAAGAAGCAATGGGAGTGAAACTTAAGTTCAGTTCCGTGCTCCACGCACAGACTGATGGGCAGACAGAACGGGTAAATCAGATACTTGAAGACATATTGCAACGTGCGTGCTTGATTTCAAGGATAGTTGGGATGACTGTCTCCCCTATGCTGAGTTTGCTTATAATAATAGCTTGCAAGCAAGCATTGGCATGGCTCCTTACGAAGCCCTGTATGGACGCCCATGTCGAGCTCCACATTGTTGGGCAGAAGTTAGTGAGAAGAGTTTGGTTGGCCCAAAATTGGTACATGCGACCTCAGAGAAGATTAATATTATCAGGCATTGGCTTCTTGCAGCGTAGAGTAGACAGAAGAGTTACGCCGATACAAGAGGAATTTGATGTTGGGGACCATGTATTCCTTAAGTTTTCCCCAATGAAGGGAGTCCTTCGTTTTGGCAAGAAGGGAAAACTTACACCTAGATTCATTGGCCTGTTCCAGATCCGAAACCGAGTGGGTGTGGTGGCATACCGTCTCACCTTGCCCACACCACTCGCAGGTGTGCACAACGTGTTTCACGTATTGATGTTGAAGAAATATGTTCCTGACCCTAACCATATTATCAAATAGGAGCAAGTACAGCTAAGTGAAGATGCTACCTATGTATTGAGACCAACACGAGTTCTAGACAGGAAGCAACAAGTGTGACGCAGCAAAGTTATCCCACTCGTGAAAGTATTGTGGACAAACCACACTGAGGAAGAGGCTACTTGGGAAACGGAAGCCGAAGTCCATAAGAACTACCCTTAGATCCTCGAGGAGTACGAAAAGGTACTAATTTCGGGGATGAAATTTTTCTTTAAGGGGGGTAGATTGTAACGTCTCGAAAAAATCCGTACAAAGACTCAAGTACCACCTTAGGCAGAAATACCTAAAGACCATATCCCATCATAATTTAGGCAAAAATTGGTTAAGTGTTAAACTAAATAATCGGTGGATTTAGCTTGGGCCACCATTTCCACAAATGAGAAAACCTAAAACCATTAATACCATTGACTCAACACTATATAAAGACCTAGGAAAAATCCCAAGAGCCTATCACTCTCGGGAGTACATTGAAACCCCGTATCGGACCTAGACCACACGTCGAGAATCCGATGGCTGCGAAACTGTAGGGTTATGTCCGTCCTACTGGGCTTGACAACCAACACAGGAGTCAAGCCCAAATAGTATCCAAAAATGCACAACTCGAGCCTTGAGTGAAGTGTGTGAAAAATGCGAATATCTTTAGAAAATATATTGAAACTTAAGTGAATTGGGCCCTTCGCTCATGCACAAAAATGATGATTTTGAATCGTCAATTTCTGACCAAACTTCACCCATGGGAAAAGAAAATTTTCCTGCACTTATCCGTATAACCGTGGCCCCGATCGAGTAAGTATGACCATTGATCTGACACAGGTCCTCCACGGTCGATCTGCTTATCCGATTGCACCGAAATCACATCCTGGCATAGTCCATTGTCAGGAAACTTACACTATAACGTAGGTGAGTAGTGGGCTTCATCCTAGGAGATCGTTGCTATGATTCTCTCCCACAACTCCACGCCTCAAATCACCTTCCCATTTCGCTACACCAACTATTTCAGATATGATTTGGGTAACAAATCCTAATCCTAATACTGTAGTTGAGATTTAGAATGGTTGTTTGTTAACCTAGCTAATCGATTTCACCATTTAGGTACCTAACGTTCTGTTTTTGAGAACGTAGAATTCGAACCAAGTTCGAATCGAGTATTTCAACAAAAGGTGCGAACTATAAACGTTTATGTTATGGTTTTCAATGCTTTCGATGTCAACTAATGATTTATGTCTAACTTGATTGCTACCATATCGTCTTAGACATGTCGATTTCGATATATTTTACATGTATAAACTATTTTGAACAAAATATACATCCTATGTGTTTGTTGAACTGTTTAAATGAACATGTAAATATGATTTGTGCCTATCATGACTACCAATCTAGGATTCATCGTTGTTATATGCATACTGACCTCTTTGTATAAGGATTTGCTGAAACATACGTTGTAACTAACCTAGTCTACATATTTGGTGAAGTATAGCCTAAATGTTTAATAAAATGTCTGAATGAGAAAATGTTGATGTTTTGTATTTCTTATGGGTGTTGAGATAGGATTCTCAATTACTTTTTCATATGCATAGTTTTCTTCATGTAACCTTAATTGCATCTAGGCGATTTATGGATAAATTGCAAGTGCTAGGAAATATGATCAATGTGTATGATGAAATGTTCAAATGAGGAATTTATTTGGATTGTTTGCTAAATGTTAAGATTATTATTACATGTGCTTACTTACTGGATTTGAGTAAGATTGGGACTACAACGTAGTCCAAGCAATCGGTAACAGTCCCCATTTGAGTGGTCGAATTTGTCTCGCCACATTGGATATATTTGATGAATCCGGGTCGCATGACGATTGTCGACAGTTGTTAGGTTACGAGGGGTGCTTACGCACTCCATGTTGATTAAGTCGGCGTGCGCTCGTACCAATCGGACTTGTCTAATAAACTGATTGGCCTATTATATATTTATCATATATTGACACTGCTATTTGAATCTAAGGTACCTCCTACCAATGTAAAGGCCCACTTTAACCATAGTACCACGATCTGCGAAGACTCATGAGCCGGGCATGGTGGTGTATGGGACACCGTGATCGAGCTGTCGGCCTATGCTAGGGTGATGACCCTCCCCGTAGTGACCAGTGAGCAACCCAGACTCGTGAGCCAGGCATGGTGGTGTATAGGACACCGTGTTCGAGCTGTCGACCTACGCTGAGGTGACGAGCCTCCCGTAGTGACCACGAGTATAAACTGTGAACTTGCCTAACGACTGCTTTTGATTAGGAGTAATGCCTTATAACTTGCATATCGTATGTGATTAACTAGGATTGATGACCCAAGGTGGATCCTTCGGTTTAGGGTAATGATATAAAGGAAGATACCTTAGCTTCCCAAACCTGCTATATGAATAAGTTTAATTAAGTACTCGGCAAACACGGTCATGCATCACATTACATTAGCTAGGATGTGCTTTTGGCGAGGAAGGTGCACTTTAGGGAGTGTTGGCATATGCGAAATTGGTTGTCAAACTCATTTTTTAAGGAGCTTTCTACGAGGGCATACATCATTACTTGCACTCCATTCATGCATTAACAAGAGTAGTTAGGAAGTGATTGTTATATTGCCTTATCATACTGCTTAATTGAATTGATAACATGTTAACCTTTGCCTTATAGTACCATTGAGTTGATCACTCACTCCCACCCTGGGATGGTGTTTTAAAATACCAACTAGACTCTGGTTTATATGCAGGTGATGACAAAGTCTATGCGACGGAGCAGGACTTCATGGATGACGTGGAAGAGTTCTCCTACATTCAACTCATGTGCGGGTCTATGTAGATTCCGTACCGATGTGCAGGGACTATTGGGATACTTGTTTTAGTTGGACACCTTACATTTTCTCATTTTGTATATTTTGAAATAATACATGTATATATTCAACACGGTTACATACTCATACTCCGGAGTTTGTGAAACGCTTTCATATTTAAATACATATGCTTCAGTCTTCCGCATGCTTGATTTAATTGTATCTGGAGTTGATATGCTATTTTGGTATAATCTCACTCAAGTTTAACTCATTAATATGGACAAAATCTTAACATCATTATCCATGTTGCATAAGTGATGTGTTAGATCTCGAAGTAGAGCTTTGGTCGACCCTCTAAATTCAGGGAGTTACAAAAAGCCTTGTCGTAAGATAAGAGAGAGACAGAAGTGACGCATGGAGCTTCTGTTAAGACAAGAAAAGCCTTGTCTCAGGACAAGCCTCCACATGGAATGGTGCATGGAGCAGGCTTCAGGACAACAAAAGGCTTGGCTCAGGACAAACTCCACATGGAATGAAGCATGGAGCAGTCTTTGCAAAAATGGTTGTGCGGATTCACGCAAAAACTTCTTTGCAGGAATGGTTGTGCGAGTTCGTGCAAAGGGATTTCTTTGTAGAAATGGTTGCGCGGGTTCGTGCAAAGGGATTTCTTTGCAGGAATGGTTGCGCGGACTCGCGCAAAGGCTTCTTTGTAACTTTAATTGCGCGAGGTCACGCAAAAGGCTTTCTTTAAGATAGACTTCCACACTTAGTGGCGCATGGAGTTTCCTCTTGGACAATGCTCCACACCAAGTGGTGCAAACCCCTTCTCCCTCTCTTTTCCATTGCGTGGGGTCGCACAAACCCTTTCCATTGTGCAGGGTCGCGCAAACCTCTCTCTCTCTTGTCTTCCTTCCTTCTATCTTCCAACTTCTTGTCTTCCAACCAACAACCCCTCAAATGAGGCATGGGGAGGGGTATTTATAGGCATCCCTCTCTTACATAGTGTTGATCACCAACACTTCTTTCTTCATACAACTTCCACCCTCCTTCCTTAAATAGTGGTGTTCAGCCATTTTTCCTTAAATAGTGGTGTACAACCACTTCTTCATTAAAATGACACTCATGCATCCCTTTTTACCAAAATACCCTCTTCACTTCTTTTTTATCAAAATACCCTCACTCACTACTTTTTACCAAAATACCCCTAGTCACTGGTTTTTACGAAAATACCCCTAGTCACTGCTTTTTACCAAAATATCCTCAGTCACTGCTTTTTACCAAAATACCCCCAGTCACTGCTTTTTACCAAAATACCCCCAATCACTCATTTCTACTAAAATAAGGAGTGGATAACCCTGGGCAAGATCTGCACTATGGAATTCTCTGACCAATGCAATGGAATATTTTTTGTGCCTCAACAGATGCCCCCTCAATCCTTCTTTGATTGATTCCTGAAATCAAATGGAGGATCGATCTTCCTCCGACCGAAGAACTGAATGAACTACAACTAAAGGATGACTGGATGATCATGCTTGCATTGAAGACTGAATGATCATACTTGACCAGAAGATCGAATGATCACGCTCGAACGGAAGACTTAAATAATTGCGTTCGATCAGAAGACTTGAATGATTGCGTTCGAACGGAAGACTGAATGCCCCCAGCCAGCAGTGTTGAGCAGATGCTTCGATAGGGAAGATAAATTCCCTTTTCATCGAAACCTGTCACTATATGTGACGTCTTCGTCTCTTAGTATCTTGATCGGAAAATCACCTTTCAATGCTGCTCCTACTGCAACAATCTCTTTGATCAATTTCGGCAACTCTTTCTTTGAACTCTGTATTTGGGGAGTTATTCTTTAATGCCGCTTCTGCTGTAATAACTTTTTTGATTATTTCCTTTATTCATGATCTGCATAAGCCAAGTTTTTGAATGATAGTCTTTCCTGCCAAATTGATCGGAATTAGTATCTCAAGACATTATAATTTTCCAATTTAGTTCCATGAAGTATTGATAATCTTGAAATATATTGAAAACTTCTTCTCTTTTTTTTTTAGGTTGATTGTGATATTCGCAATATGATAATGATTTAATCATTTCATCTTTGTGCTTCTCAGCATGCTTCGCATTTGTTGCATTCTTTGCTCATTATATCGCGCTTTTAGAGATGTCATCTCCAACTCCAAAGCTTTAACAACTGAGTCTTTTTGCTGAGTCTGTTCTACTTTGTGCTCCTTGGCATTTCTTTATAGACTTTTCCTTAAATCTTTACTGATTTTGAAAAATAGATAAGACTTCTTTCAATTTTCATTTAATAACTTTCCGAAGGACATAGAAGTTACTTATGATGATTTTATCTCTTTTAATAAACATTTGTTCCTTGTCCCCATTAGATCTAGCACTTAGAGTCTTGCGATATCATCATTCATAATTCTCGGCATATGAATTCCTCTACCGCACATAAGAGATTATAAAAAGATCAAGGCATAGATTACTTTGAAGACATAAATCCTACCCCCTTTCTAAGTCAACTTCACATAAAGATTTCTTTAAAATATAATACTTTCGAAGTGAAGCCTGCTGATACTCTTGAGGATGGATAATCTTAGCTGCTCCTTCAATGAATCAAAAGAATATATCTGAATCTTTAAATTGTCCGGGAGAGAATGATGACTCTTCGCTAGTTTATTCTCTGCCGCTTTTGAGAATCTTATGGGATAATATTTCTCTATCATCAAGAAGGCAAGAGACAAAAAGACCGCACGACTCTTATCAATATATAAATTAATCATAAAGATTTGAACTTTTGAGTAAATAATTGCTAATATTTTGAAGGCATTTGCCATCGTTGTAATTTGAACCTGATTTAAGATAAACGCATTTTTGCATGTTGTTTACTCAATATTTAAAATTTTCATCAGGCAATTGCATATTTGAGCATATTTAATGTGAAATATATATCTGCAACATTTTGAAGGCTACACATAGTTTATGCCTCTTTGAGCAGTGGAACTAATGTACTTTTGACAGACTATACTTTGACTGGACAAGACTGAACTGAACTGAACTTGACTAAACTGGACTAAACTGGACACAACTTAATGGGACAAGACTTAACTGGACAAGACTTGACTGGATAAGATTGGGCACAAAGAGAAATTATAGTTTACTGCCGATTTTGGGCTGGGCTTAAAGAGCAATTATAGTTTACCACCGATTTCGGGCTAGGCTCAAAGAGCAATTATAGTTTACTGCCAATTTCGGGTTCTTTAAGTCATTGAAGCTTTGTATGTAGACCTACTCAAGCGTTCACTGCTGTCATATATAAACGATGATGATAGGTCTTATGCATAGTTGGCCGCATAGGGCTTGGCTAGTTGCCTTAAATGACAAGCTACCATCGTTGTTGTCAACTTTATATGTGGTTCGCCATATAGCTTTATTCCACTATAAAAAATGGTGAATTAATAATTGATATTTGTCCATTTTTAATAATGTTCTGAGAATACTCATATTATGTTTTAGATAGTGTATCAGCTTGACGATTGGCGATGATAGCAATTTTAATAAGTTAGTCTTCTATGGCCGATTGATGATGACAGCAATAGTTGTTAATTTTGGCGATAACCATCGATACTTGATGAATTTGACGAAAATCATCGGCATATGGCGATATAATTATCGGCGCTCGAACAGCAATCATCGACACTGTGCCTAATCTTAGTATGCCTGATATGCTTGAGAAGCTTTGCTTAAAAATTTGTCCCCTTTTTATTCATTCATATAAAAAGGAATACATGACTTTGTCTTTTGTGGTCGTTTCATCTTTCTACTTGTCATGGCCCCTTTTGATTAGGAAGTATTATTCTAATAATCTTCGTAATCAAAACCATGATGTCGCGATCTTTAACAAGTATGTTGATGCCACATCACCTCATATCGATCATCCGACATTAGTATTGCCCCCAGTCTTAAACTAATCAGGCGTGTGTACTCTTATTTCTTTTTGCACATAAGCATGATGAACCATCGAGAGATTATCAATGTTTCGGAATCGCCATTCTTCTCTTGTTGTCATATTCTTCCATCATAATTTCTCCCCTATTGATCATCTTTTGTAACTTTTTCCTGAGGGCAGTACAATTTTCCGTATGATGTCCAAATGTGCGGTGATAATGACAATAATCTATTCCTCTTGTATTATCAATTTCTTCGAGATATCTTAGCCAAGGTAATTCAATACTCTTCATAGTCAACAATTGTTTCAGCATAGGAAGTATGTCTTTTCTTGTGAACGAATACTTCATATGGTCTTTATTTTGCCTAGACCTTTTATATATCATTGTAACCGCACGACCATTTATATCTTCCTCATCGCTGTCTCTTTCACCATCCTGATAATCTTCTTCACTTTCTTCTTTTCGAGTGATGTAAGCTGATGTTAGCTGAAAAGCAGACGCTCTTCCAATCATCTTTTGAAGAGCATAAGCCTTCGTAGCAAGATCACGAAAGGTTTTTCAATCTTTACTAATTAGGTTGCGCGCTAGTTCTGGTCTCATGTCTTCTAAACATAGTTTTACTTGTTCTAATTCCTATAGGGGATGTCGACATGATGCCCCCAAGTCCTTCCATTGATTGATGAATTTTTCGACTGATTCATTCTCTTCTTGGCGAATAGAGGCCAGTTCGGCTAAACTAACTTCTCTGTCAAAAGAGAAAAAGTTTGACATAAAAGCATCCTGCATTTGTTTCCAAGTATAAATAGATCCTGGGATTAAACCTGAATACCATCTGAAAGCTCTTCCTGTCAGAGAAGATTTGAATAATCGCAGACAATATTGAGGAATTCTAGAGAAATTTTCCATCTTTGTTATGAAATGCATCATATGCTCTTCTGGTGATCCATTCCCATTAAATTTCTGAAAGTCTGGATGTTTGAAATCGACGGGAAATGGCGTTTCTTCTATTTTACGAGGATACGGTGTCTAGTATTGAAATTTTTTATTCTGACCTTGCTTCTTCTCTAGATGAATGGTTTCAATGACCATCTGTTGGATTTCTTCATGCATTATATTCTGAGCAATATTAGGCGTTGGTTCTTGAAATCTAACCGCTTGCGGTTGTGGCATCTCTACTTGTGGTTCAATGTTGTTCACAACAGTCACTATTGGAAAATTAAGGACTCCTTCATCTATGTGCTTATCTGGTGAAGGTTGGTTAGCCTGATTGATGTCTGCCAATAAAACTTTTATTTTCTTATTCTTCGATTGTCTTGATATTGAAGGAGGAAGTGAGTGTCGCACTATTGACGCTGTTGAAGAAGATGAACTATTGTTTGGTTTGAAACCAACGTACTATTGCTTTGAAGGACTAGTTGACTTAAATCGCGGCATTCTTAATACATGAGTTTGCTTGAAATCTTTTACAGGAGGTGTTGTAGCGAACATTCGCTAATTGCGATGGCTTTCCCTTTATTTTGTTGAATTTGTAATGATTCTGTGGAAGATGTCTTTACGGTTGTAGTTAACGATACCGGAAGACCTTTTGGAGTAACGAGCCTTTCTGTCTTTCTCGAATGAGATGATTGTATGATCGAGGCAGGACTGTGTCTCACAACGCTTTGCATAATCGACCCTATACTTGGCGAGATGATGCTTCTTGCGGAAGTAGATCGAACTTTTCGTCTTTTGGATGTTACTATCCTCCATGCTCCTTCATCTTGTCGAGATACTGGTGAAACAAAGATCGTTCCGTCCATTATATGAAATTTTGTACTCTTGATCACAATGGATTTTGCTTTCTTTAGGTGATTTCTTCTTACCTTCAGACAAAATTAAAAATTGCAATCAGTATCCAAGTGATAAAACATTCTATCTTAGAGATGAAGGGGAGGAGGATGTTCCCGTTGATAGTCACCATTTTGCCATTTATACAATGCCAAAAAGTGATAAAAGTTCTCTAAATATTTTTCTAAGTTATCATTGAAAAGAGATCCCCAGTGGAGTCGCCATTTTGTTTCGACAAGAAACGAATTTGTTTGATTTGAGGGAATTCAATGATAACAAAGAAATAATGAGAGAACAATGATCACAAAATTTTCATTCTAAGTTCATTTACATCCTGGCATATCCCTTGATTCTGAGATAGATTACAATGAATAAGCACAATGAATGGAAGAAAAGGTAGTTTAATAGCAATTTTAGCAGCATTTCGACGCTTTTAATGCTCATCGCAAAGGCAAATGGGTTATGCGAACTCAAAGTCTTTGATTCTGAGTTGTGCAGGTGCACAATTGAGAAAACACTTGTGGGCCACATGATGCTCCATCAAAAGGGTTGTGCACTCCCATCTGTTGTGCACCCAACAATTGAGGAATCTCTATCTCTTCTGTGGGCTCCTTGAGATTCTCTAACTCCTATCTTCTCTCACTTCTCCTTCTTGCTTCTCTCTCTCTCTCTCTCACTGCCCTTTCCAAATGGAGGTAGGAGAGACGTATTTATAGACATTCAATAAGTGTGGAGGTCATCTGTCCGAAGACGGAAGTGCAAGAGTTTAGATAGGGAATGTGGAATACACAAGGCTTGTATTAGAATAAAAGCCATGCTTTAGGACAAGTTTCTACAAGGAGTGGTGCATGGGACTTGCTTCAAGACAACAAAAGCTTGTCCTCAAGACATATTTCCATGAGAAGTGGCATGAGAGGCTTGCATTTGGACATGCTTCCTCTTCAAATGGCGCATGGAACTTCCATTAAGACAAGAAAAACCTTATCTTAAGACAAGAGAGAGAGAAGTGGCGCATGGAGCTTCTGTTAAGACAAGAAAGCCTTGTCTCAGGACAAGCCTCCACATGGAATGGCGCATGGAGCAGGCTTCAAGACAACAAAAGCCTTGTCTCAGGACAAACTCCACATGGAATGACGCATGGAGCAGTCTTTGCAAAAATGGTTGCACGGGTTCGCGCAAAGGCTTCTTTGCAGGAATGGTTGTGCGAGTTCACGCAAAGGGATTTCTTTGCAGAAATGGTTGCCCAGGTTCACGCAAAGGGATTTCTTTGCAAGAATGGTTGCGCGGACTCGCGCAAAGGCTTCTTTGCAACTTCAATTGCACGAGGTCGTGCAAAAGGCTTTCTTCAAGACAGACTACGACACTTAATGGCGCATGGAGTTTCCTCTTGGACAATGCTCCACACCAAGTGGCGCAAACCCCTTCTCCCTCTCTTTTCCATTGTGCGGGGTCGCGCAAACCTCTCTCTCTCTCTTGTCTTCCTTCCTTCTGTCTTCCAACTTCTTGTCTTTTAACCAACAACCCCTCATGAGGCATGGGGATGGGTATTTATAAGCATCCCTCTCTTACATAGTGGTGATCACCACTTCTTTCTTCATACAACTTCCACCCTCCTTCCTTACATAGTGGTGTTCAACCATTTTTCCTTAAATAGTGGTGTACAACCACTTCTGCATTAAAATGAAACCCATGCACCCTTTTTTACCAAAATACCCTCTTCACTTCTTTTTACCAAAATACCTACATTCACTGCTTTTTACCAAAATACCCCCAGTCAATGCTTTTTCCAAAATACCCCCAGTCACTCAATTCTACCAAAATAAGGAGTGCACAACCCTGGGAAGGATCTGTACCATGGAATTCTCTGACCAATGCAATGGACATGCAATGGAATATTTTTTATGTCTCAACAATTACAAGGAATGCTTTTAGCTTTTAATGGTTTGTTGTGACTTAAATTACAATGGATTTGCGATAGTTTTGAGCATGTTCTTCTCATTATTAAAATTAGGAAATTAGGAACCCTGATGTTCACCATCGTCCCACGGACATGGTTGGATGGTGGAATCCTTCCTAATGTTCATAACTCTCTCAAATTGGTTGTGGATTGGTTAAATTCTGTTGTTTACTTCGTCTCATGGGCATGGTTGGAGTCACTTCTAGTTCTCACACCTATCTTCCATTGAAAACTAGATCCAAGGAAGTTCATATTTGATCTTTAATGACATATCTTCCAACTGGATGAAAATAGGACTCTGATTCCAGTTGTGTTCGTGAATCAAGCATAGATCTCCCTGATCTCTACAAGTGGATCCTTGGAAACCCTACTTTCCCACCTTTGAATTTTACAAACTATAGTTTAATAATTCACCATTATTCTCTTAATTTTCTCTAATTTAGATTACATCTTCTTCTAGTTCTAGTTCTAGTTACTTTCAGATTACGTACAAGGTTCAGTCCATGTGGATTCGACCTCGGTCTTACCGAGATTATTACTACATCGCGACCCTACACTTAGGGTTGTGAACATTTATTCATTGCAATTAGTTTGAGTTTTTTATTTCAAAGACGTCGTGGCATAAGGTTGTTCTATCTAAATCTTTTAGGTGAAAGGTTGTCTTACGAACTATTTGATATCAAGGATTCAATACTTTGCAATATTATATTTAATAAATTCATTGTTCTGCATTGTATCAAATTATTTGGCATTGTCCTCCTATTCACCCCCCTCTAGGACATCTATAGATCGTCCTTTTAGGTTAATGTCCATAATTTGATCGTGATATAACGGTCCAAAAGTCACAACTTTAGTGAAGATTGAATGGAGACATTTAACTTAAGCTCTTAACAATTTTAATGACATTCACACGTCTCATGTGCTCGCCTTATGAATTTAAGTTGAATGATTCAAGGCTCGATCTCGGCTTAATGTCTGCGATGGATGTCAAGCTTGCTAAGACGAATTTCTTCCAATAATTTTGGGTTCATCAGTCCACTAATGAGCAATCTAGAGCTTGTTCGATTAATCTACATATTTTTGAAATAAGTTAAGCAGTGAGATTTCTCTTGCATGACTATTAGGGTTTGGATTAGCTAAGTTCTCAACATGACCTATTCCCAATTAGCAGAAACGATGATTCAATCCTAATTGACCCAATTCCTCAATTTTTAAGTTTAAGTAGTGTAATTAATTGAGTTCTCTGACAATAACACATGCGTACGTGCTAGGGTCTAGTACGGAAATTCTCTAGGACGTTATAAGATGTTGTATAACATGAATGGTAATAAATGCGATCTATAATGCAATATTCATAACCGACTAAATCCAAACCAACGTTCATGTTAATTTGTCTGAATAAGTTTACATAGAGAAACCTCATGAGTTTGTTGCTCAGGGAGAAGAAAGTTATTTCTAAGTCGAACTAGTATCCATGAGCCTAGTTTAAAATTCGGCAATGCATTGATCACCTTTTATTTTCATAGATGCCAAGTCGATCACTTTATCTTTGTCCAATAAAGTCCAAAGAGACTGGTAGACGATATCATTATTACGGGCAAAAATGAAGGTAGAATCATAGAAGTCAAACGTCACATACAGGAAAAGATTCAAACAAAGGACCTCAGAGACTTGAGGTTGTTTCTAGGAATAGAAATGTCACATACAGGAAAAGATTCAAACCAAGGACCTTGGAGACTTGAGGTTCTTTTTAGGAATAGAAATGATTCCGTCCACTTCTAGGATTACTTTATCACAAAGGAAGTACATATACTCTTAAACATTTTGGAAGAAAGAGGGTGGTTGGAGTGTAAGCTATCTAATCCAACATTGATGACACTTTTTGATAGGATAATACTCCTCTGGTCGTATTAATACATGTTTACTAGCAGTAAAACCTCTACTTCTTATTGCTTTAAATGGTGGCTTTTGACCGAACCGTAAAGACCTATTATCAAATTCCTTTAAATATGGTCACATGTTCCGGTGTTATGATTTAATTCAAAGTAAATGGGGTGTTATGATTTAATTTGAAATAAATGGGCACCGACCCCTGCCTTTGGAGGCATTGGGAGTGCATTATAATATCATAGTTGTGACAATGCGCCTAACACCCCAATGGACCTTAATAACAAATTATCTGATGATAAGGCAAGCAACTTGAAGAACCTGAGAAATACCGAAGGTTGGAGGGCAAACTTCATATATCTCATTGTCACTCGACCAAACATCTTTTTTGCAGTGAGAATGGTAAGTATATTTAGGCACAAACCAAGGACTCAACATTGAATGGAAAGTAAATTTACACACAAACCAAGGACTCAACATTAGAAGGTCTCAATTCACATCATATGGTGCTTAAAGGGAGCCCTAGACAGTGGGTCATCTACAGATATAACTGATATCTCCCAGTCGAGTCCTACACTGCAAGGATAGGCCGGTCTTTGTAACAGATAGAGATCTACCTCAAGATTTTGTATGTTTGTTAGAAGAAACTTGGTGACATGGAATGGCAAGAAGCAAATTGCGATTGCTAGATGAAGTGCTGAAGGTGAAAACAGAGCTATGGGCCATACAGCATACGACCGTTGATATGTCAGAATTCTTCTTCAAGAACTTTAGCTGTTTGATGAAGTGGCAATGGTTCTTCATTGTAACAACTAGGTAACAAAACACAAAGCCAACAATCAATCTTCCACGAGAACAAAGCATACAGAAGTAGACAGCCCCTACATTGGAGAGTATGTTGCATCTAAGGAGATGATCACCAAACATGTTCATTCAAAAGATTTAACCAGTGGACATTTTCACCGGTCCTTTACCTTACACACAATGTGCTAATTAATGGCAAGCTGGGTATGATCAATATATGTGCTGTATAAATCCATAGTAGGCCTAGTGAACTCCACTGTTACTATTAGATACGCGTGTATCAGTGTCTATGGGCCTTAATTCTCTCTTGTAATCCCTTTCTAATAAAACAATAGGAGAGTTAAAAGCCCCAAATTTTTGCCTCACTCTCTACCTTTCTCCTCTCCTTCCATTTTTGTGCCTTTTCCTCTCCTTGAGCCCTCCTCATCAGCATCACATGCTAATCCTAACGTCCATTGAGACTTTCTACAGCATGGGGCCATGGAGAACTAGCAAAACATGCTGAATGCAGGCTAACCGGTGTCATTTTGACCACACCCCACCATTTTCCTGTGATAATAGGAAAATGGCATTTCCATGGGAGGTGGGAATGCAAAATGAGAATGGTAATTGCATTCCCACCTCTTCGTGTCCAGACCAGCCTGGCCTGTTGCATTCCCACCTCTTCGTGTCCAGACCAGCCTGGCCTGCTCAGTAAATGGTATGCCACTTCCAAAAGAAATGAATGGCCAGAGAGTTCAATATTAGTCCACATTCCATATCATGTTTGAGACATTCAATGACCTGACTTGTGTGAGAATTGGGCCAGGGCATTGGCGCGGCAGATCCTCTTGATGAGCAAGACATTGTCCATCCAGTTCCAATCTCAGACTAGTATAATATGTCAGGACATATGATTGTGGAAACATCTTTACCATACATGACTAAAATAACTGATTTGGGGCCGTCCAAAAAAGCAGATTTCACCTGGTTATCAAAATAATAATAATATTATTATTATTATTAAATAAATAAATAAAAGGATGTAGGTTGCACCCAATTGGCTACATAAAAGAAGCAATTTATATTGCTTGAGCAGTAAGTTTGTACAGTACCCTTGGGGCCATGGTTCTGCCATGAAGCTGTTGAGATGATAGGCCCAGGGCTTGTTGACTGAACATGCTGGAACAATCATGGCCCTCCGAAAAAGGCAACCAACATAATAGACAATTTAAAGAAACATAGTTACAATTTGCATTAACCTAAGAAAGGGCAAATATTTCATGTAATTCTCATTACCATCATAACACAACAACATGAACCTGATTAACAGTCTGTAAAATGGAAAGGGGGGTTATATGTGGGGTATGTCCATTTCATAGTTTGTTTTTTTTTTTTTTTTTTTTTTTTTTTTTAAAATAGAAATATAGATGGAGAGGGGCAGCAACCTTTCTATACAGAATGCTCCACCACAATTAATTTATATTGCACTTGCGTCTGACAGAGCTCAATCCAACAACAGCTTTATGCAGCCATGTTCCCAAATAGCACTGGCCATCTTCTTGGCAGCCTCATTTCATGTATCAATCTAGTACATGCGACAGAATGATGTTTTCAGCTGATGGCTGGAGATTCTTGGGTCACCTCCGTGGCAGCATCTGCACCAGAGTTGCTTGCACCTGCAGTTTGAGTCTGAGATGTCTGTGGCTGATTTGCAGACTGAGATTCTTGAACAAGACCCAGCACCACCAGCGTTGACCTAATACAGTTTTCGACCCATGCTCCCATATCAGCAACAGTTTATATATTTATTTTGAAGTGAATAAGACAATGGGTCTGTAAGAACCTGGGCAATGACGATCTGATGTTTGGTTGGCTAGCATGCACAATCAATGAAGGCTTCAGTGTGGGGCTTTTGTTTAATGCATTTTCAAGCTGTGCTGCTGGTAACTGGTGGATTTCACAGTCAAAATATAGACAAGACAAAACTCTAGCTGTTATCACTGTAAACAGCAAAAGATCACAAGGTTGGGAGGCATGTGAATGTGGAAATGAGAACTAGGGGTGGCAATTGGCCAGGCTAGGACCAGGCCATGGTCGGCCCAAGCCTGACCCTAATCAGTTAAGCCCTGGCCCTAATCATGCTGAAAAGGCCTATGTCCTGTTGCTGGCCCTGTACAGGGCTGGCCCTATAAGGCACCAGGTTGTCCGGGGCGGACCGGGAGGCCTGGCCGCCAATTGCCACCCCTAATGAAAGCAAATCAACTGAAATCATAAATTCCCTTCTCCAAGGATTGCATTGGCACAGCGAGCATGGCTCCTCGCATCCAATGCCGAACTGTGCTCCAAATCTCCTGTTAGCATTGGAGTCAGTAGAAATTCCTAGGCACATTCAAAATTGAATTCCTCGCCCTTACCAAGTGGAAGTGAATGCCATTTTTTCCAATGCAATTCTACAGTCAATGAGGTAGAGGAGCAGAGATTTTGAAGGATACTTCTCTCTTTCTTCATTCAGTTTTGATGATAAATTTCTTCAAAAACACATTACCTGTCTGTTCTTTTGTCCCTTCCTCTAGGCATTATTTGATTTTTGAATATGGTTAAGGACAGTGATATCATTTGGGAATATTGCTCAAAACTACATGAAGAAGATAAATCTACAGATGATGATGTGTGGATACTTTGGGGCATTTTGTTTTCTTTTCAAAATCATGCTTGAAGATGCATAGAATATGGCCAATGGGTTGAATGATTTGAACTTGATTATAACACATCTAAACTAACAGAAATACATGAATATAACTTTTATTGATGCATATTGATCAAAGTGGATGATTAGTGAGTTATTTTTCTAATTTATTTATAATTTTCAACATTTTCTCCTTCTTAATAAAAACATAAAAGATCCTACGATTTAGGGTATCATCTGTGACTCGATAGGATTTGACTCCTTCCATGATTTACAAAATGGTCATAATTTTAACAACATTGCTTACTAGCAGTCCGACTTATTTGCCCTACAAAATTACTGAAGTATGGTACAAGATCATCAATTTTTAGAGCATTCAAGGGCTCCGAGAGTACTAATCATGGTACTAAAAAGCGGTTATGTTATGCCCGTAACAACCGTTACTTAAATGGTAACAGTGGTGCCCGTTTTAATGCCCTATTTGAAAAATAAAACGGCCCATAATGGTCTGTAATGCCCGTAATGGGCTGATAGGGGCTAATGCATTTTATTTTTTTTCCTTTCAAAAAAAAAAAAAAACAAAAACAAAAACAACAAAAAACAAAAACAAAAAAAAACAAAAAAACAAAAAAACAAAACTACAACAACAACTGTTACGAGGGCTGTAACTGCTGTTACGGCCTGTATTATAACGTCCATAAGGCTGGCCATACAGCCAACGTTACCGTTATTAACACCTTGGCACTAATTTCAATCATACTGCCAGTTGCACTGTAGCAAGTAGAGCTAACCTGAAGCAACACACTGAAAGATTGAGGTTTGGTCTGAAGTGTGCATTTCAAGAATCCCACCCATAATTTTGGGTATTTCCAGATCTGCAGCAATCAGTGTATTAACATTATTACATTAGCACAAATACAGTAAACACTAGTAAATGTGAGCAGATAAACAAAAATAATCATCATACAAACACATTTAAGAGATGACCAAACCACAGATCTTTCATGAGAACGATAGTTCTGGTAATGTAAAATAGGCTGTTTATGAAAAAAGATGCCTGGAAGGATTTTAATATGAAGAAAGCATGATGAAATGTTGAAAATATTCTGAGAATGGGGTTTCGTTGGCTACACTCCTATCTTTGTATTCAAGGTTTCAAGCACATGAAAATTTGATACTATTACCTGCTTGCTCACAAGACGAGAGAGGATCTCCATGGTAAAGTCTACCTGCATCATCCCATATCAACAATAAGTAATGAAGGTGACATAAAATTGTCCCCTTCCCGGGATGAGAAGGAAAACACTTGTATAAACTTGAATATGCATATACTGCTAACAAGATTGATTTCTACTCCACAAAAAGTACAAGGACAAAATGCCCAATGTATGCATGCTTAAAACCATACAATTTCACTACCCAAGATTCGGTAGGGAACAATCTCTTATTATTATTTAAGAGAGACATGATAAGAATCAATAATAACAAGACACCAGAATCACTGCAGATCCATTCAGAATTTTAAATTAATCATATAAGCATGAGGTGTGGAAAGTGATGTCTGCAGTTAGAACTATGTTATCAATTCATTGGAGTCCATTCAAACTCCTATTGAAGTAATGATAATTCATGACTTCTTCAAGACTCAGCAAGGACCTCTGAACTAGCAATGAGGCTATGATATAGCTGAGACTTCCACTGCACAAGTGATATGACGCCCATGGTTCTGAATGTCGGTACCAGTCGGTGTATCGGCTCGAATGTTGTCTGTCGATTTGACTTGTTAAAGGCAGTGTTTCAAATAGCGCCCATAGCGTACACTACGTAGCATAGCGTGGCCGTAGCGCTACGTAGCGTCCCAAATAGCGCAAATCCTCTGTAGCGTACACTACAGGGGTCGTAGCGTACGCTACAGCTACGTAGCGCGTAGCGTCCGAAGCGTAAGCTACAATGTATTTTTTTACTATTTTATTTTATTATTATTTTTTTCACATTTTCTTTGTTTCTAATGTTGAGGAATGTGACACTTATATTATACTAGATACTTTTAACCTATGGGATTTTTATTTCTTTTCATGGTTGTGACTTGTGGTTTCAATTAGACATTATTAATTAAAGTAGTTTGTTTAGAAAGTTGTTGATGTGATAATTAATTGATTTGGCTTATATATGCGGATTGGCTTTTGATAAATGATAACTAATAACTTTTTTGAACATGCTTATAATTGATAAAATGAATCATCTTTTAGGCATTTATATATATATATATATATATATATATATATATATATATATATATATATATATATATATATATATATATATATATATTCATTTTTTTCATTATTGATTATATTTGTCCTATTTTTAAATTAAAAAATAAATAAAATTGGAGTATCGTGTAGCTTACGCTACACATCATGCTACCGCTATTTAAAACACTGGTTGAAGATCAACTAAATAGGCTATAATTAAACACAAATAAAGCATGATTGGTGAATAATGGCTCATTACATTTAAATACAATAAAAAGAAGATGAACATATAAAAAGAAAGTGAAGGTTTACCCTTCTTTCCGAATTTTCCCATAATGGTGCACTTCGCTTTGATTTGTCCAATCACATTCAAAGAGGTATTGTCATAACCATTAGTGCCATTAGCACCCAGCGCCCATTGTCAAATGTTATCAACATCGCAATGTGTTCAAAGAGGGATTGGCAATATACCTAAGAGACCTAATGTGTCATGTTCTTCAAACAGATACTATTAATATAACTATATTTAGTGTTCAAAGTATAGGTATTAGTACAAGTTTCGTTGGCCGGGATTATGGAAACAATATGATATCGCCGATTTCCGGAAATGCAAGGAAACATAGGGAAAATGATGGAATTTTTCAGTAAAACTTGAGGAGATGCTAAAATACATATATTTTTACATATTTAGGAATTATGAAAAAAAAAAAAAAAAAATTTGAAAAAAGAATACATACATAATAAGTTTCAATTTAATCAGGCTTAAAAGTATGTGCTGTTGTAAGACATCGGTCCAACAGTAACATAACAATCACTTAAATCTCACTAAACCAATTAACAAGCAAATAAACATGCATAGTGCATTCATATATTATACATCCATGCATAAATAAGTACATAAACATAATACACATGCATGATGATCCAACCATCAATCCATCCATCCCATCTATCCATCTAACCATCCCATCCATCCAAACATATTTTTTAATTAATCGATACATTTGCGATGTTATCGAAATATCATAAATACACGGGCAATACAAGCGTCATCTGGAATTTATACGGTTGAAAATATTGGCAATACATTGGCGATACCGATACATTGGCAATACAAGCGACACCTAGAATTTACACAGTCGAAAATATTGACGATACATTGGTGATATCAATACATCGGCGATACTTAGCTATATGTCACTGATACCTGAAATTTTTTATACTAACAACGTTATCGGCATCACTACCAGTGTTATTGGTACCGCCGAGCTGGAGATAGATAATACTATTGTCATATCGGGGATACTCTAAACAATGCCTATATTACACGCTCATGCTGTTGAAACACATAAAATAATAGTAGACCTGTCTTCACAGGTGACTTTACAGGTGTATTTGCAGTTAGACCTGTTGTTAAACTGAATTATGCTGTGACATGAGCCATGCATCGAGTGGAAGCCTAACCACGTGTAATCCTGCCAAGTGGTCCATATGTTTCTTACAAATGGACCACCAATCAAGGACCAATAGTGGATGGCATTACACAGGTAGTAAAAAATTGCATATGATATTAGACTTTGTTGGTTGGCTTAGTGGCCTGAACTGTTTTATAGGCTAAGTATGATTTTCCACAGCTACAGCATCCAAATGAAAGATAGATATGAGTGGAAATGTCTATTTTCAAAGGTAAAGGTGCATTAAAAATAAACAACAGAAACATGTTTCATTTCAGCCAATTTCCAGGAAAAATGGCCTTTCCAGGAAATTACAATTTAATACAAGTATACAACATCTTCCCCACATCCAAACATCCCCTAACAAATTCACAGCAATTTGGCCGATATGGTCACATATTGGGTTTTTGGCTGACATATGACTACAAAATATTTTGAACCTTGAAATCAATATCAAGCAACAATTAATGAATCTTCTAACCCAAACTTTCAGATAATTGGAAATCAGCGCTGCCTTAAACTGTAAGCAATAACTCCTAATAGCTCACCAGGGATGGGAAAACACCGATTGCTTGTATGACAGTACGCATGAACAATAAAGGGAGAGGAATCTGTTCGACCTGTGAACGAAGCTCACAGTCAGCCTGAAAATTCCATCACTAGAAAGATAGAAATCATGGGAAGAGAAACGAGTCAGTTAGAAGAGATACATACTAATTGATTCAACACCTTTGCCAATACTTGGTGCGTAAACACTTGCCGTTGCTCGAAGCAAGCAGAGCATGCATCTGTGACCTGTGAACAGTTCACATTTACCAGCCGCTCAAAGAAAACTGACCCAAAAAAAAAAGGTAAAAAGAATATACATGCCTTTTTTAAGGGTATCCCATCTCTCTCAGGATCTATCCCATGGATGGCAATTAAAACTTCAGCAGGAGTAAGGGCAGCACCAGTGTGAGATGATCCCTGCAAAACAGCAATGGAAAAAATCAGAGAGAGGCAGAGCAACATGACAATCTGGATGCAGGAAAGCGGAGATATTGCAAAATGGATTCCAACTTGTACATTCTAAGGTTCTCTCAACGACATGACTGAAGGGACTTTCAAGTATCAATATTGGCAAAACGTTAGTAATTGAACCCCCAAAATGCAGTACTAGATGTTCTTTCCTTTGCATGAATGATCAACCAGTCAAGTTTGCAAAACGAGCTTATAGTTCTACGGATAACCTTAGATGTATGGTAAATGGATGATCCTGACTGTTGGCACTCAGATTCAAATGTGCAAGCTTGCTGAAGATTACAGTGACAACATCTGAAGAGTTGAAATTCAAATATGAACCAGGGTGTCCTGTATCCGTCACGATACGGCCGTATCAGCCGATACGTAACGGTAACGGCCGACACCGTTATGTGATACGGGGTCGAAACGGGCCTAAAGAAAATAGGAAATTGTGGTTGGAAGGAAATACAGAATCTTCATTACAAAATCAATCACAAACTACAAACTAGAACTATAGGGGGATTAGTTCCAGCACACAGAATTCTGTCACCAAAAAAGAGCCCCTCTAAATCTTTCCATTCAGAATTTATAGAGAATATATCCCTCGATTCTTGCCGTTCGTTTAAATTCACTGATAACAAACATTGTCTTAATGTAAAGCATCCCAAAGGCATGTATTTAAAGCCCATGGATCTATCTCGAGAAACGAAGTGATGAAGTGTCTATGCCAATAAAGAATTTATCACATCGTAAGCAACAAAAATGACACACAAATAAAATGTTTCGGATCTAACAATGCCCCTGAATATCTACACCATGACCTCAAGATATTTTCCTTGCAACAAGGGAGTAGATGTTCGAACCTCTTGACCATATTCACCACTGCAAAATGGTGTTGCGGAACGTAAAAAATCAATGCCTCTTAGAGGTGATACAATCTTTACTAATTGGTACGTTAGTACCAAAAACATATTGGGATGAGGTCATTCTTCTTAACACCAATAATGTAAACCAGCCATCCACTGCTCTGCATGGTCAATATCCTTTACAAGTGCTCAAACCTAATACTCCCTTATTTTCTCTCCCACCCAAAGTATTTGGTTGAACATGTTTTGTGCAATATTCTTTCTACATCTTGAACAAAATTGGGACCCAAATCGGTCAAATGTGTTTCTCGAGCTACTCGAAGTACATGAAAGGAAACAAATGTTATTGTCTAGACAATCATAAACAATATGTTTCCAAAGAAGTATCATTCTTTGAAAACATACCATACTATAGTGTCTGCGTAATCCTTGCCTACAACTTTTCCTCTTCTCATTGTTGATCGCACACTTGATGGGTATTACCCAGATAGCTACACCCCCATAACAAACTCAAAATGCATTCCAGGAGGAAGATGGATCCACTCGTGTCTTCCGATCACCACCCTAGTTTTGATTCAGACCCAACACATTTGAACCTTCCAATCGCCCAACGGAAAGGAACTCAAACCTGTACATCTCATCAGTTTCGATCAGAAAGGTGGGTCGAAGATTGGAATATCTATATTCAATAATAATAACGAAAGAAATTCAATTAAAAATTAATCACCATCACTTTATTTCATTAATCTGAATTCTTATTACATCTCTCACATTGCCCTTGATTCCAAAACAAAATACATTTGATTAATGTAATTAAAAGTAATTTATCAAAAGATTTTGGAAGCATTTTGCATTATAAAGAATCATCGTAATGATAGGATAGTTATGCGGGTTTGGAACCCTCGCTTCACGCCGGCATGCATAAGACGCTTATAGAATTTGTAATCCATGACGAATATGTGAACGCTGCATAGCAAATAGGTCACTTAGGACCTCAGTTGTGTGGTCGCGCAAGAAGTTGGCTCCCTGCATCTTTGTTCTCCCTTTTTCTCCCATGCTTTGATCTGCGGGATACTTGAGCTCTGAATCTCGAAGGCTTCTCTCTCTCTCTCTCTCTCTCTCTCTCTCTCTCTCTCTCTCTCTCTCTCTCTGATGCTGGGTATTTATAGGCCTTCACACATGTGAGCTATCAAATACGCGCAACAAGGTGTTGTTGCGCGACCGCACAAGGTATCTTTATTGTGTGACTGCACAATCATCTTTTATACGATTTGGTCAGGTTTATACTCTGCCAACTTCCCAGCACTTTGTCCTAACTCCAAGAGAAAATCAAGGAGTTCAATAATAAGCATCCCCAACATACGTGGGGTAGCATGAAGGTCCATTAGGAGGTGATTAAATTCACCAGTCCTTTTAAGTACGAGATGGTCATCATTCCAATGAATATGCGCCGCCATCTCTCAATTCTGCATAGCGAACCTACAAATCGGATGGCACACAACAAGATTCTTTATACAACCCATTGGGCCACAAAGGAATCCCAAATCTTGGAAGGTTATCTAATAGAGAAGGGCTCTCGACAAAGGACCGACAAAATCTCTTTGATGCGATTCTTGATGCCCTGCTACAAACCCCATCATCTCTTCTCCACCCATTCTTCGAGACTATGCAACAACGCTTCCGCATTAGAGATTCTTTATGGCGTATGGAAGAATTCAAAATTTTTGGCTTCTTATCTTCTCGCAACTATTACAATGCATGGGCCAAGGCAATAATCAAGAAGCACTCGGATGTTCTGATCAAGATCGATCTCCTCAATGCGATCAAAGTCGCATCCAATTATTTATGCAAAGATGTGATTGTGTTCAGGGGCATCCTCAATTACTGGTGCCCGACGACCAACTCCTTCCTTCCCCTGTGCGAAGTCAGCATCACATTATGGGATCTTCATAGGATGGTTGGTCTTCCAATAACGGGCCATTTCTTCGATGAATATGTGCCTACAAATGAAGAATTTGCACATTTTTCTCCCACCAACTGATAGCCAAAAGTTTTGAAAACAACAATTGAGCTCTTTAGAGAAATGGCAAAGTTTCCAGACATCCGCAAAGTTTCGCATCTCATCTGGCTCGTGCATTTTACGAAAGACCTTCAGTACATTCTCTATCCTTCTTTGCTCTGCTTAGATCTTTCGCATACCTCTTCATTATCTCTTAATAACTATATCATCTCTTTCAGGCTTCCAGCTTTGCAGGAAACCACACATAGAAACTAAATGGCCTCAAACAAAAGATCAAGGGTCCAGTAGAGTATAGCGCATCCGGCGAGGTGACTGCTTTCCTAGCTTACTAGCTCAGCCTGGTAATTCTCCCCAACTCAAAATGGGTTGATGCCATCAGACCCACCCTATTTGTGGTCGCCGGAGCAATGGTAGAGGGAAGAAAGTATTCCTTGGCTCCTCCAATCCTTTGCTCCATATACCGCGCCTTTGGCGATGTGCCCACTCACTACAAGAGCCCGGTAGTCGGAGCGTCTTCGGCCAACACACCATGGCATTACTTTCCAGGGTGGCTAGGCGTATATTTCCCATGGACTTACGACAAACCAGAGACGACATACATGAATATGGATCTTCTCCCTCTCTGGCGCCGCCAAAAGGTGTAAGATGGTTAAGAAGACCTACGATTGGGTGGATTGATATAGAGTCCAGTACTTTTTTCCAGCTTCCCTTCTCTAACATTTATGAAGATAAAGACGCCATCGACAATGACTCGTTGTCTCCGAGCAAGTGTATCTTCTTCATATGTATCAAATCCAGCAGCCTCCCTTTGAGGGAAGGTAGTGAATTTTGAGGCGAACCCTACTATCCTAGTACATTTGCACAACAATTCGGCTATGATCAGACGATTCTAGAGGACTGTGGCATCGTCACAAGAGCAATGGGGAGTTATGGCGTTGGTCCTTATACAATTAAGCGTTGATATGGAAAAAACTTCTGATTGTGGCTATCATCATTCAGTCTAAGCTTCTTATTCCTGGATGCAATGGTGGGTCCATCAGTTTTTTCCGGTATGACATTGTCACTCTGTTAACTATCTAGTCTGGATCGCTCTGCCAAGGCTGAGGAACTACAGACCCAAGCAGGGGATTGGCTATATAGTGGAGAAGGATCACGCCCCTACTCCCGGTCAAGTGTGTCTGAAAATTTCTTTAGATGAGCCTATCCATCAAGTAAAGCCCGCCAATACTTTGGAGCGTTGGATTCCGTATGGTATCCATTTAGAGGAACTGAGAAGACTAGGAGAGCAACCTGTTAGGGCAATGACACTTACTCCAAAGGAAGAGGGTAATGACTCAACCCCACAGGCGCCAATGGCCATGCTTCATACTCCCACCAGAGAGACTACAATGGGCACCGATGATAGGCCGTGTTGCCCATTGTATTTCCAATGATGAGGTCCACGAGGCAAAGTTTCTCATCTCCTGTGACCCATTCACAAATGCAACCCCCCCTCGCCCATTGTATTTCCAATGATGAGGTCCACGAGGCAAAGTTTCTCATCTCCTGTGACCAATGTTTTAAATATCAACGATATCGGCCGATATATCCCACAATATATCTTATATCCCACCTATGCGAGACGAAACTCACAGGTAGTGCCGATATATCCCACATGATCGATCAGATAAGCATTTTCAATTTTCAATCCTTTTTTTTTTGTTGAAATTATGTTAAATCAGTGTTAAATGGTTATAAATTCATTGGTTCATGTTTTACATGAAAAATCATGGAGTTGAAGCTTTGATTTCGATATCCATTCATGTTCTCCATTTTATTTTATTTTTCAAAAATTTCCTTTAACATGCTGTCAATTGAGACTAATTTCAAAGTTTGAGTGTAGGTGATCCGATTTGGGGAAAATTGAGGAAAATTCAAATTTTTTCCAATTTCTCCCAAATTGCTTGCAATGTTGCACTCCAATATAAAGGCTGATCTACTGATTTGTCAAGTCCTTGTCAATTTTTAGGAAAAAAATAAATCATTTTTTAAATTAAAAATTAACAAAAAAATTATTAAAATATTTTTTAGCGAAAATTTCCATAAACCAGCTATCCATTGAGACTAATTTCTAAGCATTTAGGAGTGTTTGATGAAATGATCATCACATACACTCTAAATGTTATGCATTCAATTTGAATATAATTGCATTAGTTTAGTCACACAACACATAGCTTAGGACCCTATACGAAGGAAACCTATTATGTGCACTTCTTTTTTGAGATGTTATGATTTAAAAGTGTGTATTAAGGTCTTTTCTAACAATCCCTAAAGTTTCATTGGAAAATTCAACAAATTTCCCAATGATTCCCCATGTTTCCCAAAACGTGCAATAAATTACCCGATACAAACGATATATCCTGTTTGATAACCGATACGTATCTTTATCACAAGGATGCGATACGTAACGCGATGTCAATATTTTAAACACTACCTGTGACCTACTGATTTGTTAAGTCCTCATCAACTTTGGAAAAATAAAAATCATTTTTAATAAAATATTCTTTTTTTTCTTTTTTTTTGAAAATTTCCTTCAACTAGCTGTCAATTGAGACTAATTTCGAAGTATTTAGGAGTGTTTGATTAAATGATCATCACATACACTCTAAATGTTATGCATTCAATTTGAATATAGTTACATTAGTTCAGTCAAACAACGCATAGCTTAGGACCCTATGCAATGGAAACTTATTATGTGCACTTATTTTTTAACATGTTATGATTTAGAATATGTATTAAGGTCTTTTTTAACAATCCCTGAAGTTTCATTGAAAAATTCAACCATTTCCCCACTGTTTCCCCATGTTTCCCAAAAAGTGTGATAAATTATCTGATACAAATGATATATCTCTTGCGATAACCGATACGTATCTGTATCCCAAGTATGCGATACATAACGCGATACCGATATTCCAAACACTGGTTATGACAACTCCGACAACTCTAGATTCAAGCACTGTGGTTAGGGAACCATCTTTTAATGTTACCCATATGGTGGCAATCCCCTAGTCAACAAATGTTCTTGTTGTTGTTAGAGGCTCAACCTCATCAACTCCTTAATTTGTAGCTCCAGCAACAGGTATAATTTTATTTTTCCTTTGAACGACATTGTCTTATTTTTATTTACCTCATACTATATATATTGCAGTTGTTTCGGCTTTGATCTTTTCTGCAGGCTCCAATTCAATGGCAATGGTATCGGACCTTTTCTCTCTAGAAAAGGTCCCTCCGTATATTACTTCAATTGTCTTGAGTATTATATTGTAGAGAGATTTCCTCGTATCCACTACAAAATTACAACCCATCTTTACTCAATGGGTACAAAACACCCATGCTTTAGCACTTAGTGCAAGAGCGCTGCAAAGATTGCATTATATTTAATTTTTCCTTATCGTATGTAATTTCTTTGCCTTATGGATAAAGGAGCCTCATTAGGTAGAGATTTCCTTGTATCCGCTACAGAATAGCAACCCATCTTTGCTCAATGGGTACAAAACACCCATGCTTTAGCACCTTGTGCAACAGCTCCGCAAAGATTGCATTATATTTAATTTTTCCTTATTGTATGTAATTTCATTGCATTATAGATAAAGGAGCCCCAATAGGTAGAGGATATCAAATCCTTCAATTCCCCTCTACATCTGGTCTACATCTCTTCTTCCCCACTTCTTCTCTCCCTATTCATCCACAAGTTCAATCAACCAAAAGTTCTTTTTGGCCTCCTTTATTTGTTGGAACACCCCTTTTCTTCAAACAATCAGTTATTGACGTGTTAAGGCTGATGGAATACCAGACACTCATTGCTAAAATGTCACTAGTTTGAAAACTCCCAACTTTTCCAATAATCAAGGTGTCCACCACTGAATTATTCCTTGAATTTTAATGGATCGATTTGGATTCATTCATCTGAAATAATACATCCCAAAAACAACATGTTTCTCATCATAAAACTACCCATTTTAAGGTGTATTAGTGTTGAGCCCTTCTCAAACTTTAAATATTTGATGTACATGGTTGACATGGTCCCCAGTTCTTGCACTGTGATTAAGATATCATTAAAATAGATGAACACAAAAGGGCAGAAGATATGGTTTCACGTGCATGGATGTGCTTGGCTCATCAGATAATTCAAGAGGCATAACCATCTACTCATGTAATCCTTTTGTGTTTTAAATGCTATCTTCCACTCACATCCATGTCTTACACAATTTCTAACCTTGACTGTGAGAAAAACAATACTAAACTACCCCAAATTAAAATGGAAATACCTAAACTGCCAGTCAGAGTCCAACAAAGATGAAACAAACCAGAACACCAATAATCAGAATTTTACTTCGTCTTGGTTCCTTTAGCAAAGCCAACATTCCTACACTCAGATAGCACTATGGTTGCATTTAATTGTAGATTGTCTAATTGAAAAGATCAGTAGACTGGATTCTTACCATTTTATCAACACAATTTCAATATAAGTCTGACATAATCACATGTTTTCTCATGTGATTATATCAGACTAAGATCAGTAGCCCAAGAATTACAATGACCTAAGAAATCAATTGGTGTATATCATGCATGGTCAAAAGCAATGTTTAAAATATCGACAATATCGGCCGATATATCCCACGATATATCTTGTATCCCACCTATGCGATACGAAACGCACAAGTAGTCCGATATATCCCACATGTTCAATCCAGTGAGCATTTTCAATTTTCGATCTTTTTTTTTCCTGTAAATCATGTTAAATCAATGTAAATTGTTACAAATACATGTTTTTTCATGTTTTGCATGAAAAATCATGAATTGGGAACTTCGATTTCGGGATTTGGAGGGGACAGGGCCGAGTTGCAGAAAATTGAAAAAAAAAAATTAAAAAAAATCAAATTTTCTCAATTTCTCGCAAATCGGTTGTAATATGTGTCCAAACATAAAATCAAACACGTATGTAACCTGATCTAGTGATTCTTCTTTTGCTTTTGAATGTTTTTCTTATGTTTCCACATGTCTTCTTACCTTTATAAATTATATGAATAGATTTTGAATATACTTGCATCAATTCAGTTAGACAAATGCATAGATTAGGACCTCATACAATTAAAACTCTTTTTAAACAATCACTGAAGTTTCATTAAAAAATTCGACCAATTTCCCAATGTTTCCCCATCTTTCCAACAACAACGATACATTATGCAATACAACCGATATATCTCATGCGATACCCGATATGCATCCATATCCCAAGGGTGCGATACATAACACGATACCGATATTTCGAACACTGGTCAAAAGTAAAATAGTCAAGATCCAAAGTAAAGGGTGGGTCATATGGTTAAGGTCATTGCATCATCATGACTTTTGAGCCATGTTCCTTCCATGGTGGGGCCAACAATTTGGATGATCCAGAGTCCCACGCATGCATTCTGTAAGTACAGTTTCAATTGGCATATGTCAAATGGATGATCAAAAGTAAAATAGTCAATGATCCCAAGTAAAGGGTGGATCATATGGTTAAGGTCATTGCATCCTCGTGACTTTCGAGCCATGTTCCTTCCATGGTGGGGCCAACAATTTGGATGATCCAGAGTCCCATGTATGCATTCTATAAGTACAGTGGATGAGTTATCAACATTTTCAAAATATTGGTAAACAATGTTACCTTGAAAAATAAAAAATAAAAAATCACCCTATTCTAACACATTATCTAGATGCGCTTTTATAATTTAATCAACTAATGTGTATATAATATTGTCTTAGAATATCACCGTTTAAGTGTATAGCCTTCATCATTATAAAAAAAAAAAAATTAAAATAATAAATAATAAAGAAGAAGAAGAAGAGTGCAAGGGCTCAAAGCTCTAATGTATAATTGCAAATAAACATATTATCCAGAAGGGTAGAAAGAATAAGCACGATGCAATAGAGTCATCTTCAAATTAAAATATTATTGGAGTGAAAAACTAAAGGGCATGTACCTGCAGTATTCGAGCCAGTGCAGCTTTGAACTTATCTAATGGAAGATCAACAAGCTGGGGAAAGATAGGTAAGACCTAGAAAAAAAATGTAGAAGATCATATGAAAGAAAAGGCAAAGACTGGTGCTTAAGAATAATTAAAAATAATGGTAATGTATAGAAGATAAATATCAACCAAAAGATACTTTCCTTTCCTCAGCAAATTATTGGGTATTATGGTGGAATACTGAATCTCATGTCAAACATTTTCTATGTTTGCATTCAACAGAAAGTGTGTTAATCGAAGTTCAAGAATGTAGAGAAATATGAGTTCCGACTGTTTTTTCTCTTGCTCATTCTGATGTGTGGAGCCCGACCCCAACTATTTCAGCTTTTAGTTATAAATAAATATCTCATGTCTTTCATTGATGGTCATTCTTGAATGCATCAGATTTACCTAATGAAACATAGAGATGAGGTGCCTTCTATCATAAAGATGTTTCATAAAATGATCTTAAATCAGTTTGAAAAGATTCAAAAGAATAACAGCGTGTTTTGTTGTGCCAATGCTCGAGAGTATCTCATGATCTACAAAAATACTTCATAGATCACGGAATTGAAACTCAAACGTTTTGTTCTAATACACCTCAACAGAACGGGGTGGCAAAGAGAGAATTATTATGTTTTAGATGTTATGAGATCCATCGTACTGAAAATAAAGGCTCCTAAATCTACTGGGAAGAAGCAGTCTTGACTGCTGCCTATATGATAAATAGGATGCCTACACTAGTATGATATGTAAGAATCCTCTAAAAGTCTTGACACTAGATTTTCTCTTGTTCACTCCACACTGTAAAGTGTTTGAATGAGTGTGCTTTGTACATCTTAGAAACATCTAGAACCAAATTGCATCCTCAGTCTACAAAATATGTACTCAGTCACAGAAAAGTTATAAATGCCTATTGTCATGTGTTGAAAAACAATGTCTTGAAAGAGTCATTCACAAGATAACAACTCTCTTGTTGATCTCCTAAATGAGCCATTCCCTCTTCCCATGATTGTTGACCCTCCATCCCTTTCATCTGTTGACCGTCCCAAGGATGAGTCCAACAACCTACATGCCTAAACAAGGCGAAAGCAGATGGATGTTGCTATGGATATGACAGTTTATGACCACCACCCTCCTGTTCCAAATTCTGCAGGTTCTCCACCCACAATCTCATCTCTGTCTGATCTTCCCACTGTTATGCAAAAAGCAAGATGGGTTTAAACCTCTCATCCCATCAATCATTTTGTAACCTATTATTCCATTTCCCCTTCAATAATATTTGTCATCTATTTCCTTTGATTCGTTCATAATGATGTTACAGATGCCCTAGTAGACATAAATGGCGAGCAGATATGTTGGAGGAAACAAAGGAAATAGATGACAAATATGTTTCGCACGTTATCGTTGTTGTTGGAAACAGGGGGAAACATTTGAAAATTGGTTGATTTTTTCAATGAAACTTCAACGATTGTTAAAAAATACATCAATACACACTTATAAATCAAAACATTACAAAAAAACAAGTGCACATAATAGGTTTTCTTTGTAAGGGGTCTTACTCTTTGCGTTGTCTAACTAAATTGATGTAAGTATATTCAAAGTCTATTCATATAATTTATAAATGTAAAACAATGTGTTTCCACACAAGCAATACATTCAAAAGAAAAAGAAGAATCACTAGATCAGGTTACATACATGTTTGATTTTATGTTTGAACACTATGATTGCAACTGATTTGCAAGAAATTGGAAAAAAATTTTCCAATTTTCCGCCACTCGGCCCATGAATCTCGAAAGCGAAGCTCCCAATCCAAAACATGAAAAATCATGGATTTGTAATAATTGACATTGATTTAGCATGCTTTACAGGAAAAAAAAAAAAAAAAAAGGATCAAAAATTAAAAATGCTCACCAGATCGAACACGTGGGATATATCCCACAACTTGTGCGTTTCGTATCACGCAAGTGGGATACAAGATATATCATGGGATATATCAGCTAATATCGTCAATATTTAAAACACTGCCTGGGACCTAATCGAAAAGCCAAACATGAAATGCATTAGGGGATGCAAGCAGTATTTTAAATATCTTACACTATGTAGCATATAGCTTATGCTACATAGCTTAGCTTAACCTTAATGCCACGCAGCTCACGAAAATAGCTTAAGTTGTGCATAGCCTAGGCTACATACACTACATGCTATGTTACACACTACGTAGTTTACACTACAAGTTATTTTTCATTAAAACATTAAAATAAAAAAAAGTTTTGAATTATTCATTAAAAATTTTCTATTTTAATATATATATATATATATATATATATATATATATATATATATATATATATATATATATATAGAGAGAGAGAGAGAGAGAGAGAGAGAGAGAGAGAGAGAGAGAGAGAGAGAGAGAGTAAATCTTTTCAATCATTTTAGTAAAGTAATATAAGCAATAGTATTAAACCAACTTTGTTGTTCTTTACCTGTATACTAAATCTCTGCCTTATTTTCATATTATGTTTTAGGTTGCATTTGGTTGCACTTGCACCAAATTAGATTAACTAAAATTTAATGAAATTTCATGATATTTGGTGCCACCTTTAGTTAAAAATTAGACAAAGTATGTGGCACCAACCACAACCTTAATTAAAAATCTAGAGGCATGCTTGTAGCTTGCACCTCATGTTTAAAAGGGGTGAACACTACACTACACATTATTTGCTACTTAAAATACTAGATGCAAGGGGTACATGCTCTGAAACATAAGCAAGATAATTTCAAGGAAGATATAAAGCTCGACTTGTAGTTAAAGCGCTCACCAACAGTAGAGGTAGACTTGGAAGAAACATTCACTCCTGTAACACCCTGATCCATAGCTCAAGTGGTAGACTAAGTGAAAGATACCTCGTTTCAACACTGAGGTCATGGTATCGATTCCCTAGTGGAATTGGGGGGGGCGGGGGGGGGGGGCTGCTAACAGTGAAGTGTGAACTGACAGTGGGGTCTACTAACAAACTAACCAAAAAAAAAAAAAAATCACTCCTGTAGTCAAGTTGAATTCATTTTTTGAGTTTTAATTTCTATTACAGCAAATCTTTAGTGGTCTCTTCATTAATTGCACGTTTAAAATGCATTAATTCATGGGGATCGGATTGCCCTCCTGGTGTCACTTCTATTTGTGGCAAGGGTAAAGTTTGTCGCTTACAAAAGGTTATTTATCGCCTTAAGCAGTCCCAAGAGCCTAGTTTGAGAAGTCTAGCATTGGAGTTGTGGAGTCTGGATTTCTACAAGGTGCATCTAACCGCTCAATATTCATTAAGAAGAGTAGAGAAAACACCACAATTATTGTGCTCTATGTTGATAACATTGTGCAGACAAGAAGAGGAAAATTAGGAGATCAAACGTTGCTAAAAAGAAACCCTTAAGACTAAAGATTTGGGTCTTCTAAAATATTTTTCAGGGATAGAAATTGTTGGGTCCAAAAGAGGCACACGTTTATCTCTCAAAGAAAGTATGTCCTTAATCTTCTTGAAAAATCTGATATGTTGGGAGCTTGTCTAGTTTATTCTCCCATTGAGGTAAATCATTAAGGAAAGATTACAAGCTCTTCGACACCTATTTTGCATCAACATCTTGTGGGACAGCAAATTTATTTGATGAATACACTACCTGATATTGTACATGCAATCAGCATGGTTAGTCATTTCATGCATGCTCCTCATGCCCATCAACTTGAGAATTCTTATTTGCATCTGAAATCTGTTCCTGGCATGGGTCTTTTATAATCCAATGATCATCCTAACCTTAGTGGTTGTTATGATGCTGACTAGGCAAGATCATCTGATGGTGGGAAATCCATGACTAGATATTGTATGTTCGTTGGTAGTAACTTGGTCACTTGAAGAAGCAAGAAACAAAGTGTTGTCAATCAAACATTTATGGAAGCCGAATAGTTGGCAATGGCTTACACTGTCTGTGAGCTTTTATGGTTGAACTCTCTTCTATGTGAAATGGGATTTCCTCCTCCAACGTCATGTCCCCTATATTAACCATGTGGCTATCCATTTAGTAACACTCCCATGTTCACAAGCGCACAAAACGATCGAAGTGGATTGTTATTTTGTCCAAGAAAAAGTGACCCAGAGAGATTTCAAAATGCCCTTTGTTAGATCTACCGATTGCTTGACAGACTTCTTTACCAAATATTTAAATTGTGGGGATGAAGAAATAAGTGAGTAAGTGCAGGTGTGTGTTTGTATTTCAATGGTCTCATAGAGTACCATATGTATTTTAAACTTAATCGGAATAAAAGCGAGGAGAGAGGGACGTGTAACCCTAACTCTTATTTTCACTCTTTCCTCCTTTCTCCTATTTTCTTCTTCTCTTTTCTCATCTTTTTCCATGTAAACCTTCCATAAAGAACAATCTGATGATAGCAAATCCATGATTGTATACATTCATTGGTGGTAATTTGGTCACTTGGACAAGCAAGAAGCAAAGTGTTGTCACCCAATCATCTGTAGAGGCTGAATATTGGGCAATGGCTAGCATGTCTATGAGTTTTTAGAGTTAACTCCTCTTTTATATGAAATGGGACTTCCTCCAACGCCAATTCCTCTTTATTAACCAGGTGGCTATCCATATTGCCAACAATCCCTTGTTTCATGAGTGCACAAAACAATATAAGTGGATTGCCATTCTGTTCAAGAAAAAGAAGCTCCTAATGACTCCACAATGCCCTCTCCTAGATCCAATGATCACTTGACAAATATTTTGCCAAATATCCAAATCATACTTGGCTTCATATTGTCTTCTCCAAGCTGGGCATGGCTATACATTTATGCTTCAGCGAGGGAGAATATAGAAAAATAAATGTGTGAATAAGTATTTCATTGTCGCGTGGAGTATTACATGCATGATGCATCCCCTGAAAGATTGGCCTATATTTTGGTATCGCTAGGTTTCCAATACAAAGCAGCCCAAATACAATCTAGGATTGCCATCATTGTGAGGAAGAGGCAGCAGAGCCTCTTAACTCGATGGGAAGAAAGAGAAAATACGAGCGGAATATGGTGACCTTCCAAAAAATGAAGAAATTTCATGGAGGCATAAAACTGAGAGTAAAGTGGCTCGAAGAGGGTGATAAAAACATGGGTTTCTTCGATCCTCTTGAGAACATAAGAAGAATCAACTCTAAACCCAAACTTCACTTGGGAGGGCCTTTCATTGAAGAAGAGTTGAGATCAACAATTCAATTATCAATTTATATTGCTATTAAAATGAGTCTTATAGATGGCCTAATTTGGACGGAGTTGACTTTAATTTGATTCCATAAGAGAAAGTGGAGTGGCTAGAAACACAGATCTAATTTATATACTTAACAATTTGATATCATTTCTCCCAAAAGTTCTTTTAAAAAATGAAATTAAATTTAGGTAGATGGCATTGCCAATTTGGGGCTG
The DNA here is from genome assembly GCF_029962835.1 of Magnolia sinica. Lineage (NCBI taxonomy): Eukaryota > Viridiplantae > Streptophyta > Magnoliopsida > Magnoliales > Magnoliaceae > Magnolia > Magnolia sinica. The sequence continues at coordinate 49,695,498 of NC_080580.1, forward strand.
ACTTGGAGGACCAATCCATGCCCCAAATCAGCCTCAAATTCATGCAATTTATTGGCATTATCCCACTTGTGAATTGGTGGACATTTATTGGATAGTGAATCATGAAAAAAAATCAAAAGGCCCTATTTTAAAAAATAAGCGTCCACAAATTAACAATTAAAACTATTCAAACAATTTGATTTTGGCATTTTGAGTTATCAATTACAGTACATAATTTAATTGGTAAATTTTAAGTTAATACATGTCTCGTGTATAATTTTTTAAAGGCCCGAATTAGGTAAGACTCGGATTTTGAAGTGTAGCACACAAGTGTCAAAGTTTTTTGGACCCCACTCGTGATGAATGTGTTATATTCATACCGTCCATCCATTTTGCCAAATAATTTTAGGGCATGAGCCCAAAAATGAGGCAGATCCAAAGCTCAGGTGGACCGCACCATAAGAAACAACAATAATTAAACGACCACCATTAAAAATTTATTGGGGCTACAAAAGTTTTAGATCAAGCTGACATGTGTGTTTTCCCTTCATCCACGTCAGTATGACCCTATTAATAGGTTAGATGGAAAATAAACATTACAATGGACCCTAAGAAATTTTTAATGGTGAGCATTCTATAACTACTGTTTCCTATGATGTGGTCCACCTGAGATTTGGATCTTACTAATTTTTTGGATCATGACCTAAAATGATGTGGCAAAATGGATGGACAGCACGGATAAAATACATACATCATGGTGGGGCCTGTGGCACGTGTACCTTTTATCAACTCGTGCGACGTGCTGCGTAACTCATACGCAGTCCATTCATTTGATGTCAGCAAGTCATGTGGGTCTAATCATGAGGTATGTGTTATATCTAAACCGTCCATTCATTTGACGAGCTCGTCTTAAGGCTTGACACGAAAAATAATACAGATCTAATTATCAAGTGGACCACACTGCAAAAAGCAGTGGGGGATTGAACGTCTACCTTTGAAACCCTTTTTTGGGATCACAGAAGTTTTGGATCAATATGAAATTTGTTTTTTCCTCTTCATTCAGGTCTTTTTGACCAAATGAACAGATTATATAGAAAATAAACGTTATGGTGGGGCCTACGAATTGTTTAACGGTGAAAATCATTATCTCCGTTGCTATTGTTGGTGTGGTCCAAACGATCTTAGGATATGATTCATTTTTTGGGTAATGCTCTAAAATGATCTCTAAAAATAGATGAACGGTGTAGATATAATAAATACATCACTATGGAGCCCATGTAACTTTGATCTCCTTTGAACCGTTCGTACAACTCGGAGCTCGAGGAGTGTCAGCGCTCGTCTTAGCATGACAAGTATCTACAGCAGCTATATAGCTGGCGTTTTCCGATATGAAATGAAAAAGAAGGGAGAGAGCGAAACCGAAGAGAGAGCGAGAGAGAGAGAGAGAGAGAGAGAGAGAGAAGAAGAAGAAGAAGAAGAAGAAGAAGAAGGCCCGCAACAAGCCCGCAGTCCGAGAAGAAGAAGGAGAAGAAGAAGAAAAAGAAGAAAAGAAAGGAAAAAAAAAAGGTATGATTTTTTTTCCCTATTTTTTTTTCTCTTTTTTTCCTATTTTCTTTAGCACATAACAGCCGTTACGGGGACGTAACAGCCGTTATGGCCCGTAACGGGAGTAACAGCCCCGTAACGGCCGTTACGGTCACAGAATCGGGGAGTGCCCGTTTCGACTCCATATCGTGTAACGGCGTCGGCTGTTACCATTACGTATCGGCCGATACGGCCGTATCGTAACGAATACAGGACACCTTGTCTGGAACCCACTTTTAGAGTCCTAAAAGTGGTGGACAACGAAACCACCAAAAATATGATCAATGTATAGATGTGGCTATTTAAATGTCTACTTGGTGTTTTAAAGATCACTATGTATCAGCTGAAAAGTTAGCCTATATTTTGGTATCGCTAGATTTCAGGTATTAAAATTTAAATAAATAAATAAATAAATACAGCCTAGAATACCATCTAGGACCGTCATCATTGATGAGGACGAGGCAGCATAGCCTCTTAACCCAACTCGATGTGAAGAAAGTGAACATGAGAATGGAATGTGGAGAAATTCTAAAATATGAAGAAATCACATGGAGGCAAAAACTGAGAGCTATGTGGCTCAAAGAGGGTGATGAAAACATAGCTTTCTTCCATATTCTTGAGAATATGATAAGAAGAATCAACTCTAAACCCAAACTTTAGGTGGAAAGGTCATTTATTGAAGAAGAGTCAAGATCAACAATTCATTTGTCGATCTTTATCGTGCCTTGTCTTATAAAATTACTAATTTATATGGGGTTAACTTTTGAGACGATTTTGTGGGAGAGGAGTGGCTAGAAACGCAGAAATAGAGAAGGCGAGAGGCAATGAAGAAGGTACTTCTAAGTGGCATGTTTTGGGATGAGGTACATGACTTGGTTACCATTTTGGAGCCCATTTTTTGAGTCCTGAGAGTGGTGGGCAATGTTATAGTCCACAATAGGATCCATGTATATTGTATAGATGTAACTATTTAAATATCAATACTCGTTGTTTTAAATATTGCATGTATCGGCTGAAATATTGGCCTACGCTTTGGTATCGTTAGGTTTCCAATACAAAAACAGCCCAGAATACTATCTAGGATTGCCATCTTTGATGAGGAAGAGGAAGTGGAGCTGCTTAACTCAACTCAATAGGAAGAAAGAGAAAATGAGAGTGGAATAAGGTGACATTTTAAAAGATGAATGAATCACATGGAGTTAAAAATTGAGAGCATTGTGGCTCAAAAGAGGAGGATAAAAACCTGGCTTTCTTCCATCATCTTGCGAACACAAAGAAGAACCAACTCTACATCCAAGGCCTAACTTGGATGGAGTTGACTTTGAGTTGATTCCATTGAGAAAGTGGAATGGCTAGAAACACAGATATGGAGGAAAGTTGATTCCGTTGGAGAAAGTGGAATGGCTAGAAACACAGATATGGAGGAAAAGTGAGGCGGTGAATGACAGTGGATTGAGGGATAGCTCTGAGCGACACATTTTGAGATAAAGTTCATGACTTGGTTACAATTCTGGAGCACATTTTTAGAGTCATGTGTAGTTGCACAAAGTGCGAAGTGAAGCAGCGAAAGAATAGGGTCTAGGAGCGGGAAGCATCTCTTTCAAAATGTAAAGAAGTGTAAATGGGTCAGAAGCGGGAGCAGGAGTGAGAATCCAAAGCGGGAATTTCAAGCAGGAGTGGCACCTAGTTACTGATAGACAACAAGACAGCTGCCAATAGGATCAATGTATAAGTCAATGTGGATCATGAAGGAGGCAGCCCTTGGTCTTACAAATGGGTGCATAATATTGCCAGCAAGCGATCGACAAGACCCTCGTGCACACACTTCCAGGGCTAGTATGTTTTCAGTTATATGTTACATCAGTTGTAATTGTAGTTTATAGTTTTTAGATGTTAATTACATTTGTTTACATCCGTTTTTCTTTTCAATTATTGATATGTTTCTGAATTCAGTTTCTAAATTATTTTTTCAAAACATGAATATTAATACAAGCATAGGCTAGGTGACACGAACGAGTTAAAGAAGGCCCTCCATGATGCCCTGCCGTTTTATTAGACTGCTGTAGATACACATGAAAAGAAGGAATAAGCTTACAGCAATGAAACTTAATGTTGTCACTTTCAAGAAATATAATTAGCAATGGAAAGGAAGAGAGAATTTGAGAATGGAAAGTAAAATTTAAATCTGATACGTTTATCAGATATTAACTTTGGATATGAGTGGATTACAGAGAAAGAGGATCCAGCTCTTCCAACATAGGGCGTTAAGGAGTCTAAAGAAAAAGAGGGTGCTGAATGATAAGATTTAGAGGATGATGATGATGATGAAGTTCATGTGGAAGATGATGAAGATACTATTGATTTGATGATGTTGAATGAGATTACTATTAGTTACTTCCTTTAAATATGAACTTAATGAGTGGTTTAAGAATCCTAGTTTGAGTTGGCTATATACGCACTGGTAAATGCTAATTTTGCATGTGACTTGTGACTTGTGAGTGATGGTCTATTATTATGTCATGTAATGCACAAACGATTAAAAAATTTAGATTTTAATCATTATTTTTTTATATATAACTTTGCATATTCATTTATATTTTTCTACAATTTTATGGAAAAAAGAAATAGTAAAGTTTTACAATTTCACATTTTACAATGAGGACCCTCTTAGAATTTTATGACCCAATTCAACTTCCAGAATATTGATCACCAGAAAAACCTCATTTGAGAGATCTAATCTTCTTCCTTTTTTTTTCTACAATCCAATTTGGTCTTTCTTTAGCTGTTGAGATCTAAAATTCTTTGTTCTCTATTTTGCGTTCACTATGCAGTTTGGACATGCTAAGATCTGATATGTTTCAATTGGTCTAATTAGAACATTTTCGACCTGTTGAGATTTGACATGTTTTGGAGTATTATGTTTTGGTTGTGGTGTTAAATATCAGTTACAATATCGCCCACCATATCATAACTGTATCGGCCACCCTGGTTGCACAAGGGGGGCTCTTTTCCTTTATCTTAGTGTCTTGCAGCTGGCTTTCTTTTCTTTTCTGTTCAACTGATACACCTCGTATCACAACCGATATAGGCCGTTAAGGCATATATGGCCATAAAGACCCCATTTTCAAATTTTATTTTCAGAATATCCCTCATTTCAACCACAAAAGCAAGCTCATAAACTAATTTGAGAGTAGATCTAGACCTATTTTGAGGATTGAAAAACAAGAATTGATTGGGAATCAAAGAATCAAACTAGAAACAACCATTTTGGGAAATATCCAAAGAATGGAATAAACCACCACTGATGAAAAAAACAAAAAACTAACCCACCAAATCATGATTGATTCGTGTTAGCTTAGAACCAACTTGGTGGACTTTTTAGCAGCTCAAGGTGATAGACAACATTCATATCAAAGAATGATCTGATAAACCATTGAATACATGTTAATGTAACAAACACACAATAAATGATAGACTAATGTTTTACGTTTTTTCCAAATTTTTCAAAAAAAAAAAAAATATCCACAGATATGGGCCCGTATCGTCCTATATCCATTGTATCATATTGTCCATGGGCCTGGCAGATATGCCCACCAATATTGTTATTGAAAACCTTAGTTTTGGTACATTTTGGTATTATTCTTCATGGATATGAAACCCCAATGATCCAGGGTCAGTCCATGAGAGACACCCAATATGCCCATAATGATGGCGAAGTTAGATGCACTAACTTCCTTCCTCCAAAGGCCCAATCTCCTGGGAAGGCCATTTATGGCCTAAAAGGGCAAGCAAGGTAAAGTTTGTCACTTATGTAACGCTTTTTAAAACCCTACAAAAAGCTATTTATGGACTGAGACAATCACCTTTTGCCAGATATGCCCCCCAATATTGTTATTGAAAACCTTAGTTTTGGTACATTTTGGTATTATTCTTAATGGATATGAAACCCCAACGATCCAGGGTCAGTCTACGAGAGACACCCAATATGCCCATAATGATGGCGAAGCTAGATGCACTAACTTCCTCCAAGGGCCCAATCTCCTGGGAAGGCCATTTATGGCCTAAAAGGGCAAGCAAGGTAAAGTTTGTCACTTATGTAACACTTTTTTTAACACCCTACAAAAAGCTATTTATGGACTGAGACAATCTCCTTTTGCCAAATTTCTACTAGTTCAGCCGTGCCACTATCGATAAGGTTTCTCACTGCATAGGGACCACACTATGTTGTTCAAGATCGTCCATCCAGAATCACTACTCTCTTGGTGTGTGTCGACAACGTTATCCTCTAGTTAAATATGTTGATTCCTTTGAGTTGAGAGTAGGACATTAAAGGCTTTGATCCACTTTGGTATTTCTTAGCACCAAAGCCAGATTGGAGAGGAGATGAACCAGCAAGATAGCTCTAGATCTACTAGGAGTAGTTCGAGCTCAAGGCAAAGGAGAAAAAACCAGTGGTGGTGGCTGAGGGGGAGATCAAAAAATTAGGGAGGAAGAAGGAAGGAGTCAGACATGAGGAAGGAGGTAACAGGTACAAGAGAAGATCAATGCATCTCTAGGAGATAACACAAGAAGAGAAGGTAGGGTGGAGGATAAACAACAGTAAAGGGCAACGGTAAACTGGGAGGATTAAGATGGTTGGAAGCTAGTGAAAAGGAACGGCATTACTAGATCTGGCTGGGAGACTCACTGCAATGAAGTCTAGTGGCCACTGTGAGGCAAGGAACGTTCATGGAAGATATGTGAAGATGGTTGTTGGTCTATTTTGGACTGGGGTTGGACAACTGTATCCTCAATTTCTTTCGGAAACAGAGGTTTAGATGTCTCTAAAGCCTCTACATGAGGCTCAAGAGGATGGTTGCAGTGAGAACATCTCTCAGTGAAGGGTCAGCGAAGAAGATTTGGAGATGGAATAATTAGTCTAAGATGCGTTGTGAGGAGATATGGATCCAAATTAGGGGGGTACCACCTGAATTCTGATTAGGGGATACATCTGCAACAATCGGATCTTACTATGGGAGATCTTTGCCATTGATCCGACATTGGAGAGCTGGGAGGATATCTCCAAGGCGATAGCCAGTGTTAGAAGAAAGACCTCGACACCGATCCCGGAAAAAGTAACCATAGCCATTAGGGCGGAGGAGCTAGAGGTAAGTGTGGCGAGGGAAGGTTTAAAAGGAGAAGGGGAGGCCCTAAAGAAGAAGATGGCTGGAGGTCAATCAGGAGGAAGCTACGTCGAGGCTGATGAGGGAGACAGCACCATTTTGGTGGTCCAGTGGTGTACCACAAGAGGAGGGGTGTCGTGTTAGGAGGAGGATGGGTTGCACCTTTCAAGCGACGAGGAGGCTAAGCGACGGGCAACGCGTACTAGCATGGCTAACATCATGACAAAGACGACAAGAGAAGTCTCTTTGATGGTCTCCGATGAC